>NC_142545.1:10880000-11062500 GCF_056151865.1 Erythranthe guttata | reverse complement strand
AACCTCTGTGCATTTCATAAACAAGGAAGAATAAGATTTTCATGTGCAGAGTAATCTCGGCGAATATTGATTTTCTTAATTGAAAAACTCTAATCAGTGTTGCGAAGGAAACTCTCAAAGGCAAAGATTTCGTTTCACATTAGAAGGAATTTTCCAAGTTATCACAGAAGGATCGGATTTGTGAATGAACTTTTTTTTCTTTCCTCTGTTATTCGCCGTGAGCCTATTTGGAAGATGGCTTTGCTTCTATTGCATGTGGATGGTCTACAAAGACCATAAGTTGTGGGCCCACACAAATTAAAAAAAAAAAAAAAGAATCATAATTTTCTAAGTGTGGCTGATGTGCACCTACAACTTACAAGTTCTCTATTATCCAAGTGGGGCTCATGACAAAGCTTTGAAAATAGAAATTAAAAAATAAAAGGAAAGGAAAATTTGGAATGCTTGCAATGCCACGACTGTGGGGTGGAAATTTGGGCCGAGTCCTCGTTCGCTGCCTCAAGCCATGATGGGCCCTTCGCGTTTACACGTGAACGGGGCTCTACAAATTTGGAGATAATTTCATAAATATATATCCAAATACTTCAAGTCTCGTCTTCCGACAATACTCGACATGTTCTCCGTCGAGTCTTGAAGTGGGGGCATTTGTTGACATCAAAATTGAGATTAAATTACGAATTAATAGCCTAAATAAATTGGTTATTAATTCGGATCTCGATTAAAAGTCCATAATAAATTTGGGCTTATATCAATTTTTGAGATTAAATTACAAATTAATAATCCAAATAAATCGGTTATTAATTTGAATCTCAAATCAAAGCCCGTGAAGAGTTTGGGCTTTATATCGAAGTCCACACTGAATTTGGGCTCCGCAAATGTGCGATGTGAGTTAACTCAAAATAAGTACTAAATTCTTATTCATTTGGGTTAGCTATTTGGGCTTATAAAATCTAGCCCACGTGAAGTGGCAAGTGGTCAAGCCCACCGGTCCATGTTTCAAGTCAAGAAACCCTAAAACCGAGTCTATAAAAGTAGGTCTCAAACATATAGAGAGGAGGAGACAAGTACACAAAGCATCAAGCAAGGCGTACATCAAGCACTCAAAAGCTCTCAAGTCTCGAGCTCTTGCCACGACGAAGAACAACAACCGCGGAGGTTCAGCATCTTCATCGAGGCGCCATATCGACAAGACCTAGAAATCCCCAAATCGATTTCTAGATATTCATATCTACTGCCGCAAATCAACGGTGGAATCAAGCTCTCAATTCAAGAACAAGCTTCGGCCCTTGGATTAAATCTAGGAGAAGAATCAGAGGAATCAACAAAGATTGTAACCCATTTTCGTTTTGATTAAAATATAATTATTTGTTCCTATTTTTTCTTGTCTTGTAATTTATTTTGCAGACATTTAAATTTGAGGTTAACAGGGTTATTACTAATTTTTCCTTTTTTATTTTTACTCTACTGACAATCAAACTTGAGTTGTTTTGAGTTTAATAATTAGGGTCATATTTCCTTTTATATTTTGTAATGCTATAGATCGGTTATTTTTCTATATCATGGTCCTAGAAAATTCGAGTCCGGAACATCATAAAAGAAAAAAAAAAAAAAAAAAAACAAAGGATAGATACTTGATTTTAGATATACTGCATATTACATAGAAAGATATTCAAAAGAATAGAAGCTTGTTTAGATTCATTGAAAAACATATTACAAAGAAGCTTGATTTTTCGAGCTTGATCGATAGTTTTGCAGTCTTAGAAGGTTAAAAAGATAAATTATAATGATTATTGAAGTAATTTTATGTTGAACATCTATGAATTATGGATTTAGATACATCTAATATTTTATCGACGTTATTTGATTTGTTAGTTATTTTTTGTCTCTTATAAACATTGTTATTTGGTTAACTAGTTAAGGCGCGTCATTTTCCGTTTTATTCCGTGTTTGCCTTAGGCCTCTCGGGCCCTAGGACCGGCTATGCGGCCTTACTCCTTGATTCCGACAAAAAGACTTATGTGCTCCAAGAAATATCATTGTTTGTACGTGGATTAGAGATCCACATATGTATATGTGAACTTTCATTTATTGAGTTTGTTTAGGCGCGAAATAATTTAAGTTATCAAGTCTATTTATGTCTATATTTAGAAATCCTATTGCTTCAGAATGGCCTTTCATGAACCTTTTGATACGTATTATCTATCTTCAAATTTTAGTTACTATTGTGCCATGAAATATTATACCGATTTCGCAATGTTAAAAGATTGTTTTGCAGTCGTGAATCGTCCAGGGTTTGTTGAGGTTCTTAACTTCAAGAGGTTAATGTCCTTCATATTACTGTTTTATCATTCAATTCTTAATGTGGCTTGCTGTAATTCACTTTTTTGGTACATAATAAATTAAATGAGTTAAAGTAAATCAGGTTAGCATTCCCATTTTTTGTAGAAAATAAACTATGTTGTTAAATTTGTAATAGTGAATATCTTCGAGTATTCAATTGTAAATGCACCGGAAAATATTCATTCTCTGAGCAAATTACAGTTAGTTAAGTACCTGCCAGTGAAACTTGGAAAAATCTTTAAATGGTAAAACATTCAAAAACTGCAAAATATGATCACAAAGTTTAGAATATAATAAAAGGGGTTTTTGCTATCTCTAATTGCTGGAAAAAAAATCCGTGTTAAAAAACTTGCAAGAAACCTCCTATGAAAATTAGTTAAAGTCAGTAAGGCACTTGTGATCTAATAGTGCGTATAAATGCTACAAGTGGTTTTTTTGGACTGAAAAAGACTCAAATACCCTTGTGATACACCTAAATGGACCACATTGGCCATTTACAGTATGTAACCATGTGGGCCGAAATATTGAGGCCCGGAGCCCGCCAGATAAAAGACTCGAGCCATGCTCCTAACTGGGCCACATATTTTTTATTTTGATTTTTTTTTTAAATTAGATTTATTTTCAATTTTTTCGATTTTATGGTTTTTCTAAAAACAAAAAATTCTTTTGTTAAAAAAAATTGGCTATTTTAAAAAAAAAAAAATTCTAGCATGTTTTACCAAATTAAAATCCACCACAAACCTATTGAAATCCACTATTTAATATCAAATAGAAATTCACTATATAATTAACGTAGTGTGCTATAAAATTTTAATAATTTGCTAAAAAATCAAAAATTTAAATAATTCGCTAAAAAATGAACGTAATACAATATCGTTTAAAATACTTCACTACAAAATCAATGCAAGACAATATCAAGTAATAAACTATTAACTTTACAAAACTAGTACTATTACTTCGTTCGTTTTATTTAAAAAAAAAAAACAGAAAAAAAAAAAGCACTACCAAATGCCGCCATCAGTGATAATAGTAGAATTGTCCAAGCATCACCTATAACCAGTGTTCTAAAAATCGGCCGAGGCGGTCGATTAATCGGTCTCCGATGCGGAGGCGGTCCAAAACCTTTACGATTTTAGTGTAAATGTTTGAAAAATCGGTTTTTTTGCCTGTGAGGCGGTTTTAGGTGGTCTGAGGCGGTCCGAGGCGGTCTGAGGTGGTCAAACCTTTAAGGCGGGTCAAACTCGGTGGCAAAAATCGAAAAAAAAAATCGTTTAAAAATCGGTTTTTTATTTATTTATTTATTTATTTTTTATTTATAATTTAAAATAAAAGTTAGATTTTAATAAAAGAAAATATGAGTTTAGGCCTTATTTTGTTTATGTTAATTGTTATTGTAAAAGAACTAATGATGTATGCCTTTCAAGAATAAATGTAAATTTAAAAAAAATTGTTTTTTTATTTATATTTTATAAGGATATTTATGTATTATGATCTTATAATTATTAAACTTTTATTATGTTATTAGGATATATACATGATGGAGATATAACTATGTTTAAATATCTTTTTATATATGTTTGGAGTATTTATAAATAATATTTAGAAATATATTATATTAAATTCTAAAAACCGATTTATTTCCGATTTATAACCGATTAATCACCGCCGCACCGATTAATCGTGAGTCGGTGCCTGACCGACTCGGACCCGATTACCGCTTTTTACAACCTTGCCTATAACCTAGTCACTCTTGTTGTCATTTCTCCGCCTGCTAAAAAATCTAAGGGTGCATTTGGATGGAGGGATTTGGGGGAGGGATTTCAAATCCATAATAACAAATCCCTCGGACTTGTTTGGATTGAGGGATTTGGAGATGGATTTCAAATCCCCACCCCTCCTTTTTAGTTGATTTTGGAGCAATAGCGATGGATTTCAAATGACTCCAATTTTGGAGTCATTTGAAATCCATTCCCCAAATCAAATCCCTCCCCAAATCCTTCCATCCAAATGGACTCTAAGACAATGAAAAAGAAGACAACAATGTGTCAATTTAATTCATTTATGAAAAATCCATTTCGAAAGCTAAAATCTAAAATCCACAACAAGCTCATCAAAAACCACTACAAAATTATAGAAATCCACTACAAAAAACTCCCTTTACAAAGAGAAAATCTACTTCAATTTTATCGAAATCCACTAAAAACTTACCTAAATCCACTACAAAAATCCTCTTTAATAAGGGCTGGCATCGCAAACAATAGCAGAGTGACCCGAGTATCACTCAATCTCGTCCCACTTACTGACATCACTCTGCTTGTACAAGAACATGAACAAAAAAAAATATATACATGTTAATTTAATGCATTAAAAAGAATCAATCTCCAAAGCAAGAATTTGAAATCCACTGAAATATCAGAACCCACACACCAAAAATATCCAAATCCCCTGAAATATTAGCATAATCCAAATCAGACCGTACTTTCTAATGCTACATAACTCAACAAAGTCAAAACAGATTGCCTCAGTAACAAGCCAAAAACAAAAATCAAATATATAAGCTAGTTGGTTGAGAAATCAAAAAAGAGTTAAATCATTGACTAGAACAATCACTCTCATAAAATAGATTCACTAACATCTTCTAGGGATCCAACAAAGAAAAAATAGAAAAAGAAAACAAGAAAAAAAATCATCTTTAGTGCTGTAATAGCCTTGCCAACCACAACTTAGCAATACAGAAGCGCAGAAGATTCACTTGCATCGTAGCCCCTCAAACTCAATCGCCCCCAACAAAATCGCACTTGGTTTCGTGTACTGTAACAACAACACAAAAATGTACATTCCATATCCATCCACAAGAAAACCCATCCTATCACACAATCCCACAATCCCGATTCCCAAAGGAAGAAGCACAGTCAATCTCGCCACAGTAGCGCCAAATGTCGTTCGAAAACCGAGTTTCAAATATGTAGGGCCCTCAGCCAGCATCCCCCAAGTATAAGCATCACGAACGGAACCACAACACTGATAAGTGTTCGTTTTGCACCATTTTTACTTATGGAATCTTCGAGTTTTGGTCTAGTTCGTCCGAGTTATTATGTGTTAACCGCAAATTTTCGAGTTGCAAAACATAAATACAAGACAAGAAAAATATAGGAAACAAATAAATTTATTATCAAACGAAAGCGGATTACAATCTCCGTAATTCCCCTGATTCTTCTCTCCTATTCTAATTTTGATTCAAGGGCTTAAAAGTTTGTTCTTGAATCGAACATATGATTTCCTATCACGAACACGAATAAATACAAGACAAGAAAAATATAGGAAACAAATAAATTTATTATCAAACGAAAGCGGATTACAATCTCCGTAATTCCCCTGATTCTCTATCCTATTCTAATTTTGATTCAAGGGCTTAAAAGTTTGTTCTTGAATCGAACATATGATTTCCTATCACGAACACGAATTTGAGTCAAGGGCTTAAAAGCTTGATCATGAATCGAACGAATGATTTCCCATCACGAACACCTCGAATTCAAATATGTTATGAATTCGAGGCGGAGGCTCGAGACGTGAGCTTGAGAGCTCGATATGTGTCTGTGTGAGTCTGATTTTTTTGCATGCACCGAAGGTCGCTTTTTATAGGCACGAGCTAGGGTTTTGACTTGTAGCATGGGGCAATGGACTTGGATACTTGTCATTTGATTTATTGGGCTAGATTCTAGCCCAATTAGATAATCCGTAAAATAAGAATTTATCACTTATTTAAGGATTAATCCATTTGTAAAGCCCAAATATGTTATGGACTTAGATTTGAGGCCCAATTAAAAACCTATTTATTAGGCCATTAATTGGTGAAATTTCGGTGTCAACATTAGGTTATTTTTGTTTTATTTATATTTTAGGTAAAGAGAAGCTATTTTTGTAAATTCGAAACGATATTGGAAGCGAAGCCGGTGATTAAACCAAACACGTGCAAAAGTGCATTCTCGCGGTTTTTTTGAGGTACAAATGCAAGGGCATGTGCAGAGAAGGCTCCATTTTGATATGATTGTGGCTTATCTTCTTGTGAAAGTGAGAATCAGCTTGATTTTTGTTGTATACAATCTATTGATATTATCCAATCAGAAACAAAAGATTTAGGTGTCTCGGGAAATTTGAATGTGGATCAGATGCATGTGAACTTTTCCTTGTTTAGGCGTGGCAAAATAATTTGAAGTTATTACATCTATCTTTTGTTTTTGTAATTATTTATCTTTTGTTCTTGTGTATTATTAAGGGATAAGTGCACTTTGCCGCCAAACAATTTTTTTTGCACTATCATACCTAAACATACTAATTTATTGCACCTGATGACTAAAATGTTCATTTGTGGCCAAAAAACAACCGGAGTTGCACATGTGCTATACACACGTGAGAATGGAGGGGCACTTTTGTCAACTCAATATCTTAGTTTACAAAAAAAAAAAAAAAAAGCAAACCATCATCTTCTTCCACAATTCTTCTGCCTCTCACAAATCAAACACCACCACCATCTCTGTTCCGCCGCCTTGGCCCAATAGCACCACGCCTCCCTAGCATTCCTGTAAGCCAAAGCATCAGCACCTTCACTAATCAAATATCTCCCAAGACCGCCACATTGCCCGCTCTAGCCGCCGCATGAATCGGCCTATTCGTCGTCTTTGACCGAAAAACTGAAGAAACCTCCTTCATCTGCTTCCCCTTTGGAGAAACAGAGCAATCAAACACCATCTTTGCTTGCTGCGTCACCTCTCAATTAATTAAAAGTACACGTGCACAGATTCTCGTGAAAAAAAATGATTATGAAATTCAAACTAATTTCAAACATGCAGATTCCCAATTTATAGTTTAATTTAAAATACTAACTATTTTGATAATTTCACACCCACTTGAAATGACCATACCCTTTATTTTATATTTTTTTAATATTTTTTTATTAATATAGTTGATTGACAAATAATTTTAGGACAAACGAATTTCGATAATATTATAAACAATCAACCGACCGATTATAAATGGATTGGTAAAAAAATTTAACCCGATCCAATGAGTTGGATAAAATTTTATTATCTGTTTGAAAATATGATCTGTAATAGGTCGATTGCTTACCAGATCCTTGCCCTATATATGTCAAAAATAAGGAAATCAACTTATTATCCAAAAAACAAAAAAGAAAGCAACTTGTTACCAAAAATATTTCCGTTGAATTGGAATTTGGAAACATGTAATTTATATTTATTTTTAGAAATATACGTGCACGGATTCTCGTGAATGACTAAATAAGTAAACTTTATTAAAACTTTGATTATTTAAATAGATAAAAGCGATCCTAACAATATTGTTGTAACACAAGAGGACCGTGAAAAGACCCGTGTTAGTGTAGTGCCAGATCCACTTGTCACTTGCCGAACTGCTGCCAATCGGAATTGCCATGATTCTCTCTCGGTCCACTGGCCAAAATGTTTCATCAATAAGCTCAAGTTTCCACGATAGAGTGTCCGGATCCGGGTTAATTAAATCCGAGACTTTATCAGGATATATAGCGCGCTGGTTATGATCGGTCTCTTCGTACAAAAAACTTGAACTCATCATCACTAATCCACGGATTAGCCCATAAGTTGTATCGTTGCCATTCCCAATCCACCGACGAATTCCCGAAAGAAGATAAGGTCGAGCTTTGAGTAGGCTTCTCCATGTGCAGATGGTTGATAACCCAAAGTTGCTCGAAAGATATCACCGTTCGGGAAGTAGCGAGCTTTAATATTTCTTTTTCTAGAAGTGTGCCCGGACTCGTAAAAACCCTCCAAAAACGCTACATGAATTTGTTATAAATATGCTGCACGGACACGGATACGCGGATACGGACACGGTGATACGGCATTTCTAAAAAACTAGGATACGGACACGCGGGAGATACGTGTAAATATAAAAAAATAGGGGTATATTTATAAATTATGAAAATATAGGGGTACATTTATAAATTGTAAAATTATATTTATAACCAAATCGCATAAGAGAGCCGCTCGCCGTTGCTGCCGTTGCTGCTCATGTTCTTGGTCCGCTAGAGTTTTGGACGTTTGGGTGGACTCTCAAAGAAGACAGAGGAAATATGTGTTAGACGAAAAAGAAAATGCGTATTTTTTATTAGGTCTTTTTTCTTAAAACATAAGAGCCGTATCTCAATTTTTTTAAAATTGCGGACACTGCCCAACACGGGTGTCCTACTTTTAGCAAAATTATGACACGGCCCGACACGGGTGTCCGAGCCGTGTCCGGACGTGTTCGAGTGTCCAAGTGTCGGATACGAGGACTCTTCACCTCTTAGAAGTGACGGCAACATATGCTATAATATAATATTTTCTATAACTCTAATAATTTCTTCCACGAAGATTTTCTAAATCAAAATTATTAAGAGAATATTATTATAGTTTTCATCCCTCAAGTTTGCCCCAATTTCATATTTTGTCCCCCGTGTTAATAAAATACATTTGGTCTCTAATGTTTCAATAACTGAACATTTTTTGTCATTTCTGTTAATTTACAGTTAGTCCGTCAGTTAAGGCAATGAAGGGCACACGCTTGATTCCGTTAGTTTTAATATAAAATTGACCAAAAAAAAAACTAAAAGTGTTGCATTTTTGAAACATGAGGGACCAAATGTGTTTTTGTGAACATGAGAAACGAAATGTGAAATCGGTGCAAATTTGGGGGATGAAAATAATATTTGTCCCATTTCATAACATTAAAAAAATAAATTTTATGTAAGATAACATATTATAGGGCAAATGGCAAATAAACACATGACAATTGAAATAGGCCTAAATTGTGGTGTAAATCATGAAATTGGAATTGAATTAGGGTTTCAAGGAGTTTGATTAATTTTGATATATATAAAGGGAAAATTAGCAAGAACCCCCTACTGAGGAAATGTAGTTAAGGAAACAGCCCCTCCCAAAAATATTTAGAGAAAACCTCTTTAGCTAATATTCCACATAAATGATATTTTTAAAATTCCAAAACTACCCTTATATATTTGATTTTTTAACTATTTTAACCCTAATTATATATCATCTTTTCCAGACCCTTTTTTTTTCCTCTGCGTCGATAGAAGTTTCTATCGTTTCTCTTCTCAATATTCAGATCTCAGACCTCTCTCTCTCCCCTTCCGCCACCACCATGGCCTAAATCACAAACTGTTGGGATGTGAAGCCCAGGAGCCAATAAAAATTCGTATGAGGTTCTAGGTTAGCCGATTTTTAAATCTTAATTAGCATGCATAGATTTAATTCAATTAAAACGGAATAAATCTAATCTATGGACTTACGTTTCGAAGAGCAGATCCAAACTATCTTCGGCGCACGAACGAGGATCCACGTCAAGCCTTCAACCTTCGAAGAGCTGCTGGGTTAGGAAGATACTGTATAAATTTCGTGCTTATCCGACTAATGGTTGATTTATGGTGATTTTTTTCGCAGGACTGCTCAGAAAATTCGGGATACCTCTAATCTTCTATTGTATATCCCGTATCTAAATCTATAATCTAAGAAAATAATGAAAAAGGAGAGAAAATATTTTTCTTATTTTTCTAGCAAAGAATCGATCACGTACTATATATAAGGGTCTAGAAAGAGTTGCACTAGGAGAAGGATTGAAGAATTAAATCTTCCTCCAACTCTAGCAAAGGGGCCGAAAATTTGAGTCCTAAAAGACTCCAATTTTCCTTCATCTTATCTCTAAAGATTCTAGAAGGAGTCCAAGTAGGAAAAGAGTCCAAGGAAAAATTCCTTCTCTTCCCCTTCTTGCTATGGCCGAAAATTATAGGCTAAATTAGCCAAATAACTTTCCAATTTATCTTTCACCTTATTAACTTGATTTAATTCTATTTTCTCAATTAATTAGAAATATCCATTGGGCTACAATAGGGACTAAAAGAGAAAATACAATACGGGCAATTTAACATTTAATTAAATCCAAATTCTAAAAAGAATTCATTTAATTAAATATTAAATAATTATTTATTTTCCACTACCAAATAATTATTGACTCCCGATTTTATTCTCAAAATTACATTTCGAGCTCCCGTTTATCATTACTTAATTTTCCCTCGCATTAAGAAGATCAAATGACCACCAATTAATTTATTCACTGAAAATAAATTAGTTTGGCATATTATCTTGAGTATTTCCCGCTTAACTTATTTGTGTATGTCGGATACGAAATCCACTCGGCCGAGTTTCTGACATAAACAAAACTCATAAGCTACTCAAGGGTCATTATTCAATCCCATATTTTAGAGATGCGAATTCCTTTCGATAATCAATTTCCACCTATTAATTCTTAGTGTCTCTACCCAACGCACTGGGGCTCATTTGACTCAATCTAGGAATCTCTTCCATTGTGACATCAAAGTAGAGATCACCAATTAAATGTGTACGTTGATTATCTAGGGATCAAGAGGTTAAGTAATTTCTCGTAAACCTAGAAATAAAATAGTTTCATATTTAATCAGTGATGAAACAAATATTTCACTTTGTCGTGTTCAACACATGCCGGATGTGCTAGCACAATAAGTCAAAACGATAACTACAAAAGTTATCCTCTGTTTACCGTGATCAAGATCAATCACTAAAATATTGTGCTACAATATTGACTCGGTATTCACTGCATGGACTACAACAACTTTTCGCAACTTAACCAAACTTGAATTGATTTCTGATTGTTGTTTTCTCTCCAAGTTCCTTGAAAATGCTGATAATCTTGAAATCCTTATTCTCCAGTAGGTTTGTTGATGCAATAAAAAACTTTTTAGCGTTTCTTTTTTTATGGCTTATTTATTGTGTTACGTAAGTGATAGCATTTTTTTTAATTTTTTTTTAATTTGTTGTTAGGATCAGGTTTATGAAGATATGAAAGGTTGGGTGGAACCCCAACGAGTGCCGGCATGCCTATTATCACATCTTAGAACTATAAAGCTTGTCGGCATTGAAGCTATAAAGCACGATTTTGAAATGATAAGATATCTTTTGAGGAATGGTCAATTCTTGGAGAGGATGGAAATAGTGTATCCAAATTGCTATAATCCCGTGGAAAAGATGTTTAGGATGTATAAGCTCAAGGAAACCTTATTGTTTGAACGAGGATCCAAGGCATGTGTAGTTACTTTTGCTTCTACGTAGTAAGGTGGCTGCATATTAATCATAAGTTGTAAAGTCTTTATGTCTAATTTTGACAAAAAAATGCTGCTTATGAATTTATGAAATATTGTCTTCTAATTTCCGGAGGAAAAGAAAAATATGGAAAGAAGTGTTTTAGTGATTGCAATGATGACTGTGAAATGGAGACTTGGATTCCCACTGCTGTTGAAAGCGACATCCAAAATCTTGATCTTTTGTCGTGTAGAACCCTTGTTGATAAAAAAGGCTCACGGTCCATTTTCAGTTCAATGAATGATTTTGCTCCTGAGTTCAATAATTTATTATCGAGTTCAATGATTTACTTGTATATGTTCATGTTCGTCCAATGTAGTCGAGGAGAAGGAAAATAGCTTGATTTCTCAAGCTAGCATGCAGTTTTCTTAACAATGGAAAATGCAAGAAATCTGTAGTTGGGATTGAAGGTGCAGTTTTCGGAGTACAAATGCATGGGCTAATCTTGTCGATGAAAATCGCAATCAGCTTGATTTTGCTGCTGCAGTCTATTGATTGGTTTTTGAATGATTGACAATGTACAGCTTTTACTAAGTTTGTCCCTGTTGTATCTGTGCTTTAAGGTTAAACAATGGAAAGGATATATATTAATATTATGGTGTTTGGTTTTTCAAAATTATCCCTTGTTGCTGTAAGCCTGTAACAACTAACAGCACCAATTCATTCATGTTGAAATGATTATTAATTGAAAGTGAAACACTGTTGATATTATCCGATAAGAAACGGGAGATTGTGTATTTTCTACGGGTGGAAGTTGGAATGAAATTTCCTAATTCCGCTGATTCCAAATCAAATTTGAGTTTGGAACAACATTTTTTCATTTTGAATATTTTTATTTTTTTTCAATTTTTTCGGATTCGTAGTTGGAGTATATATGAGATTTCGATTTTCAATCCAATTTTAATTTTTGAAAATTTCAAAACAAGATTCCAGAAATTGTGTCTGATACTCGATTAATATACCTGACAAAACAAAAAAATGGTTAAAAAAACCAAAAAAAGGTTAAAAAAACCAAAAAAAAAAAAAAAATAATAATAATAATAATAATAATATAAAAAGAAAATTAACTTAAAAAAAAAAAAAGAAGAAAAACGGAAATAGGGATGGGAGTAGTAGGGCAATTTTGGGGATTATAGAGAATGAGAAAGGATCACGGGTTTTTCAAAAAAAGGGTGAAATATGTGTTGAATTTCTCCCTAAGGAATATTTTGAGGGGTAAGTTGGTACAAGTTTTGAGGGGTTTTATAAAATAGCCCCTATTATTATTGTTATTGTTATTATTATTATTATTATTCTTTTTTTTTTATAGCTCCTTGTTTAGTTGAAAACTGAAAAGTCCATGAAAAAGGAAAGTCTTCGAACCACACTAATTAATTCATACGGCAAAACACAAAACACAACTTTGAATTGACAAATTCACAAAGTCTTTTGATAACATATATATATATATATATATATATATATATATATATATATATATATATATATATATATATATATATATATATATATATATATGTAATATGTGGGTATAAATAGAAGCTCTCATTCTCATTCTCATATCAATCAACACATACACATACAATATTTCATATTATTAATATTTTACAATGAACACTCCAAATTCCTTTCTTTCTATTCTTATGATCGTATCGATTATCCTTTCGTGTAATTCTTGCCACAGTCCGCCTCAAAATGATTTTCTACAATGCCTATCCCTTCATTTGCCAAACAATACTGGAATTTCTAGAGTTGTTTTTACCCCAAACGACGCTTCGTATCTATCGGTTTTACTATCTTCCGTAAGAAGCCTTCGATTCAGATCAGCTTCAACACCCAGACCTCAAGTAATCGTTACCCCGTTCGAAGAATCTCAAATTCAAACAACTATCCTTTGCGCCAGAGAGAATGGCATGCAGATTAGAATTCGAAGTGGCGGCCACGACTACGAGGGTCTCTCGTATACATCTCAAGTTCCATTTGTAGTCCTCGATTTGTGTTGGGAAAATTGGTTAAAAAATTGAGTCATGAACAATTTTTTATCAATGTTATTGTACGGTCTAATTGAGTATATAAATGAATTTTGGATTAGAACCAATTTTGTGGTGAATGAAAAAATTACTAGTCCAAAACATAAGGAAAGTGGGATTTTGAGTTATCCCACATTGGAAAAGTAGAGAAGTACTGAGCTGTATATATATAAAAAACATTGGGTCATGGGCTTTTAACCCATTGGGCCCTTATTACTCGAAGCCCATCTCGATTGGTCTGACTGGTCTGAATTGGTGCGGCCGAACCAATGCAAACCATTCGGCTCAACTCGAAATGGTGCAACTACTCCCAATTGGCTCAATTCGAAATGGTGCAACCATTCAAACAAAAGGTACCTTTTTACTCCAAAAGGACACTACTTTTCGAACCTTATAAATAGACCCTAACTTTCCCACAATTCCTCACTTCAATCCAAAAACAAGCCTACTACATATTAAGCCTACCCTTCACAGATTCTCTCGAAAAGTTCTACACAAAGTACAGTTCGTCGTACTTGGGATTTGGAGTGCTCCTATTCCAAGTTTTGCCGTTGTATCTTGGGAGACGATTTCCATTTAATCCGTTAGCACCGTTGCGGGGAAATTTCGTCTTAAGGACAGAGTCAACTCGCCTCGGCTAATCTTTTCGTATTTTCACTAATTAATTTGTTCAACCAATTTACTAAATTCACTACCCGTTTTATGTATCGGGACCAACAATCTTAAGACGAAATCTTTTTTGTGATTTAGTAAATTGTGTTTTCTGCACACGTTGGTAAACGAGATGGAGAAGAAGATAGTCATCCAAAAATCAAGAAGTTACAAAATACAATTGGAGAAAGTTCATTTTCGGACAGAACATGAAGTCCACATTCTTACCCATTTTCGAAGATGTTAAAGTCAGAATATGGCAAATTAACATTTCACAAAAGTTGTAGATAATCAAGTTAGCTTTCCAGAACATGTTAAATCGTCACAATCGGAGATCGTACGAGGAAGTTATGATGAAAACATGAAAGGGTGGCAGAACTGCCAATGCACCTTTTCATAAGAAATTACAACCGTTCATGACCAATGCAACTCGTCGCATATTAACGCATCACCAATGTCCAATGCACGAAATTTTGGTGAAAGAAGACTGAATCGAAGATCAATAATGAGGTTTTATATTATTTTTGATTCATGAATATTATTTAATAATTTTTTTCTAGTTCCATTGTAGGTGCAAATTTACAGCACACCTATTCCGACTTCGAGGCTTATTTTGATCATGATCCAGTCCGAATCTCAGAAAACGTAAAAGATAAAAGTTGTAGAAAAGTTTGTTGGCTGTTCGGTTCATATTATATCAACAAAATCGGACTTGGAACGGAAGAGATATGAATAAATCATTCAGCACTGCCATAATATTGACACGATTTGGTGCTACCCACAAAATTTTGAATTGACGAACATATAATTTACCGGGTACGCTTTTTAATTATAAGATATCTATTTGTGAAATATATTGATAATTCTATATGATATAATGGTGGATTATTGCATGATAGTTTAATTTTCTATGTGGAAGCATGGTAAACCATATACAATATATATGCTTAATGAATATTCATGATGTTTGTGTATGTACATTAATAATAGAAATATTTTTATCCTAAATAAAATAAAGTGATAGCGTATGTGCTAATTAATTGAATAAGTTTATCATAAACTGCATGATAAGTGCTATACTAATGACATTTCTCATGAAAATGCAATATTTATTTGCATAAATTGCTTATAGTTTGATATGGGATTAACTTTCTCCCAATTTGATGTGGAACTGTCCGGTTGATTGATTTCGAATATGTGAGTACGTGATCTTATTAACGTTTTTATTATTGTCATGATCGATTAGACTTGTCTCGTATATTAAGTATGAGTTACTTACTAAGAGGAATATTATTATAAATATTATTATTTGCGTAAGCCATACTAATTCCTTAGAATTGTGTTATTGCATGGACATGCATTGATTACGTGCTATAGAATTTTTATAAATTCATTATGTTGGACATGAATTTATTTATGCCATGAAATCTTATTTTCAAATTTGATGCTATTATATACTAGTGTGTATACTATGTATATATAATATGCTTGATATATTGTTTCTTTCTATGATCAACTAGTATGAAAGACGTGCTCACATATTATGTTTATTATAATATTGATGTACATATGAATCATACTACGGTTTAATTAAAAGCATGATTTGAAATAAAATTGAAAGAAAGAGAAGCTCAATTCATGATAACACATGAGTAGTTCTTGTCTCAAGAACATAAAAGAAGATCGAATCGTTGGTTTGATTTGATTTGATATCACATTTGCAAAATAATGATCTACAATGTGAATGAATGAGATCGGATTTTGATTCTTCAAAGATCCGAAATCGTTGTTAACAACAATGGATGTTTTGTTGAAATAAAATTCGAGCAGTTTAATTAAGAGCTCGTTTTGTAGAATTAAATCGTTGGATTTGACTGAATTTTGAACAGCATGTTTAGGACATGCAATCCTAAATTATGAATGATTAAGATTAGAATTTATATATTCTAACTTTAATGTTGAATAGTGGAGATCAACCACCATTTGAAGAGATTAATATTCTCTTGTTTATTGACAAGATTTAAGTATCTTGACGAATTTTCTCTTTTGAGGAAAAGGAAGAAATCTTACTATCTCATTTGTTGACAAGATTTAAGTATCTTGAGAATATTTCTCTTTTTGTGATTTCTTGAAATACAATTTCTCTTGTAATTAAATCATATTGGTGATCCAATATATTTCTCTAACTAAAGAAGAAATGTATTTTATTACATTGTGTATCCTTATTGATAAATAAAAAATAAGGATTTCAAAGCATTTAAATGCTATCTGAATGAAAGTTGGAAAATGCAACTTTGACAAATGAATTAAAAAATGAGTATGGAAACTCTTGAAAAATTTTATGGATATCATAATGATAAATTCTAGAATACATACTCTAGAATTTGTGGGGAAAAATAGATATTCCGAGCTAACCACACTAATATTTAGAAATGTGGGGGTCTTTAGGCCCTAAACACATAAATTAGATACCCCGAGCTAACCACATTAATATTTAAAAAATGTGGGGGTCTTTAGGCTCTAACCAGTAATCACATTTATATTTAGAAATGTGGGGGTGTAAGGCCTAGTATAATTAAGTGGATAAATAATGATTGTGCACAAGATAGTCACTCTTGATGCAAATTGATTATATTGTGTTTTCTTGTAAAATAAGAAAATAAATAAGTTCGTAATAAAAGAACTTATAAAGGTGTAAGTGGTAAATCATCAAAGTGATGAACAACCAAGTTAATATATGTGTGAGTGGTAAATCATCAAAGTGATGAACAACTAAGTTAATATATGTGTGAGTGGTAAATCATCAAAGTGATGAACAATCAAGATACAACAAGATGGCAAAGAAAATCAATACATGAGTTATAAAATGAACGATGGACAATTGTCTTCTTTCAAGTAGTAAACCATTAAGGTTTAGATGGACTATTCAAAAGAAGAATTAAAATGGTGGTCCAATTAAGCTAAATTAAATAGCTATGGAAAATCTTGATTATTTATAACAAGATATTGAAACTCGTTAAGTGATTCTAAAGTAATATTTGATAAAATTGTGTTATCAAATAGTTCTCGTAATAACGAGTGTGACCAGTGTGTTTATATTAAAAGCACATGGAAGTGTATGTCCATAGACGACATTATAATCATGAGATAATGATCATGATATTATTTTGAACGTTGAGAAAATATTGAAAATAAAAATAAAATTATGTTTGATGTCAAAAGACGAGGGTTTAGACGATGTAATCTTATAGATTAAAGTCACTAAAACAAAGATAGTCTTATTGAAAGTCTCATGTTGAGACACTACTAGAAAATTGATCTAGTTGTCTAAAAAACCAAGTGTTTACCTTGCCAAAAATAATGATGAACAATGGTTCAATTACAAATATTTTTGGCAGCATAATGAATTGCCAACTAGTAAATATGTAATTCCAAAAATAATAATCATTAAATGATATTATAAGGGTTCTTAGGTAATCTAAGTATAGCCTTTAAATGGATTACATTAAAGAAGATATCTTATTGTGTTAGGAAAATACATTGGATATATGAGTCCACTAAGATTATGTATCTTGGAAATCCTCAAACAAAATTGAATAGCTCGATTCATGGTCGAATTCGAATGTATAACTTGAGATAAGGTTATAAAAGAAGTTGAATAAACTTCATAAAATTATTGGAGGATGTTCCGTGTTGGACTAAGTCGGTGTCTACAATTATGAATAAATTGTGATAACCAATCGATTACGTTAAGGGCACAAACGACATGTATAATGGCAAGTATCGATACACTCGTACACATAAGACCATTAGGCAATTGATCTCAAAAGAAATAATATAACATTGATTATGAAAATCAATGGTTAATAGCGGATCCGCGACTAAAAGTCAACTAAAGAGATCAAACATATTGCCTGTCTAGGGGAGTGAGATTAAAACCCATAAATTAAGGACAATCTTGGTGGTAACCCAACCATGCTGACTGGAGATCCCAAGAACTGGTTCAAAAGGGACAACTAAGCTAAGAAAGTTCAGTGATGCACTAAGGAGTATATATTCCTATGGAATAATATATTTCCAACTCATTCCCGTGATAGACATTAGTGCTGCCTGCAGAGAGGGTAAAGGATAAGCAAAAGCTTTTAATGATTCCAAAACCTTATAACAAAAGGTGAGGTATTGGCAGGATACCTTTAATAGGAGATCACCTATGTAAGTGTATGAAGTGAGGGCCGCTTCAAAAATTTGACAAACACTTATGAATCCAAGATGTGTGTCCATGGCCAAAACGGACACAATCATGAGAACTAAGGAAATGTGAGAATAGTATTGTGTGGGTTGCATTGTCTTGGTTTACACGAACGGCTGACAGTTCAAGACATCGCGTTCACTACTCAGCCTAGTAAATCCGATGTAACTCCACTACGGAAGGTTCAAAGCTATATGCTACCTATCCCGATGCAATACTATTCGCGGGAACTCTAGAGAGAATCGACGCCCTCGTTTTCATTCATGTGGGGGATTGTTGGGAAAATTGGTTAAAAAATTGAGTCATGAACAATTTTTTATCAATGTTATTGTACGGTCTAATTGAGTATATAAATGAATTTTGGATTAGAACCAATTTTGTGGTGAATGAAAAAATTACTAGTCCAAAACATAAGGAAAGTGGGATTTTGAGTTATCCCACATTGGAAAAGTAGAGAAGTACTGAGCTGTATATATATAAAAAACATTGGGTCATGGGCTTTTAACCCATTGGGCCCTTATTACTCGAAGCCCATCTCGATTGGTCTGACTGGTCTGAATTGGTGCGGCCGAACCAATGCAAACCATTCGGCTCAACTCGAAATGGTGCAACTACTCCCAATTGGCTCAATTCGAAATGGTGCAACCATTCAAACAAAAGGTACCTTTTTACTCCAAAAGGACACTACTTTTCGAACCTTATAAATAGACCCTAACTTTCCCACAATTCCTCACTTCAATCCAAAAACAAGCCTACTACATATTAAGCCTACCCTTCACAGATTCTCTCGAAAAGTTCTACACAAAGTACAGTTCGTCGTACTTGGGATTTGGAGTGCTCCTATTCCAAGTTTTGCCGTTGTATCTTGGGAGACGATTTCCATTTAATCCGTTAGCACCGTTGCGGGGAAATTTCGTCTTAAGGACAGAGTCAACTCGCCTCGGCTAATCTTTTCGTATTTTCACTAATTAATTTGTTCAACCAATTTACTAAATTCACTACCCGTTTTATGTATCGGGACCAACAATTTGTTCAATTTCAGCGAAGTTGCAATCGACGTTGACCAAAAAACTCTATTATCGGTCAGCTCTATTATCGAATCAGCCAGACAAGTAAGACACTCGCTTTTCCGGCAGGCGCATGCCCCACCGTCGGAGTTGGCGGTCTCTTTAGCGGTGGAGGGTACGGCCCCATGCTGAGGAAATTCGGCCTTGCCGCTGATAATATTATCGATGCTCGTATTATCGACGTTAATGGAAGGATTCTTGACAGAAAATCGATGGGAGAGGATCTTTTTTGGGCCATTAGAGGTGGCGGCGGCTCTAGCTTCGGTGTTATAACTGCATGGAAATTGAAGTTGGTTACGGTTCCGGAAACCCTAACCATATTGTCCATTGGAAGAACACTGGAGCAGAATGCTAGTCAGCTAGTTCATAAATGGCAATATATTGCTCCGAATCTTGACGAAGATATATTGCTTTCGATTTCTATTGGACCGGTGAACTCGAGTGGAGTTGCTGGCGGCAAAACTATTCAAGCCAACTTCAATTCGGTGTATCTCGGTGGGGTCGACAAGCTGCTGCCGTTGTTGGAACAGAGCTTTCCGGAATTGGGAGTCAGAAGAGAAGATTGCACTGAGGTGAGTTGGATCCAATCGGCGCTTTTCTTCGGCGGGTATTCGATACAAGTTTCGCCGGAAGTCGTAACGAGCAGAAACCCTGAAATTAGGAGCACGCTTCCGATAACAAGGTATTACTTCAAAGCGAAACTAGACTATGTGCAGGAACCAATCTCGATAAAAGGGTTCGAAGGAATGTGGAAATTGTTGCTCGAGAGAGAAGCAAATATGGGGGAGTTGTTAGTAGTCCCGTACGGTGGAAAAATGAAGGAAATATCGGAAAGTGCGCTGCCATTCCCACACAGAGCCGGAAATCTGTACAAAATTCAACAATTGGCTTATTGGGAAGAGAGTGGAGCAGTTGCATCGGAAAGATCGATAAGTTGGTCGAGGAAACTACATGATTACATGACTCCTTACGTTTCAAAATCACCAAGAGCTTCGTATATGAATTATCGAGACCTCGATTTGGGAGTAAATAATTATAACGGAGGAGATGGCAAAACAACAACAAGTTATGCGCAGGCTAGCGTTTGGGGGCTCAAGTATTTTGTTAAGTGTATATTTATACACTTAATTGTACCTTTTAATTGGAGCTTTTGATGTGTTTTTACGATAATTGGTGCTTAATATGGCTATTATTTGTATTTTAGGTGCAAATTGAAGAATTGGCAACTTTTGGGGTGAAAACTGCAAATTCAGAGAAAAAGTGGGCCAAAAGTGAAAAAATCAGAAATCTGGAGAATTAAAGACCGCACAGCCGTCCGGATGGGCGTGATGGCGCAGTGAAGGAATTTTAATTACACAAGGAAACCCGCCCTATTATAGTTTTGCACCCTATTTAAAGGCCACAAGCACACAATTAGACCTATCTTGGATCTTTTTACCTTTCATCTTTATTTTAGTTTTTAGTTTTTATCTTTCGACACGCAATCAAGGAGCAAGAACGAAGACGAAGACTTGACGACTCTTCATCATAGTTCTCCTCTTTTATTGTTTTTATGATTTTTCGTATTTTTATTATGTTTTTCGTTACGAACATGAGTAGCTAAGTTTTTATTCTAGGATTTTATTGGAACCCTATGTGGTAACTCGAACCTATTTTTCTACTTTTATGCAAGTTTAATTTTTCAATTATTTCTTCTATCTTGATCTTATTTAGTGCATGAGCGTAGCTAACTTATGTTGCTATTTGTTATTGTTAGAATTGATTGACAGATCGTTTTAATAATTAGAACAGGGATAGAAGAGCCTTCGAGTAGTTTTTCACCGAATGCGTGTGTTGATTGCATGTATTATCGTAGACATACAGATAATACCTTAGGTAGCCGTTTACGAGACTTGTTATTTAATGCTTTATTTATACTAGGTTTGCATAGACATATAGTGAATCTTTTATGAATAAAGGTTTATAGCGCAGCGACAGCTGGTTATGAATAATTTCGTGTCTTGGGTTAATAATCGGGAATCGTAACTTGCATGATAGGAAATTAATTGGGTGAAGAATTATCGCATAGGGGGAAGATAAAATCCTAGATCCGTTTATTATTGATATTTTCTCGTGATTACTTGCATTCTCAATTAGTTTAATTTATTTAGTTAATTAATTTGACAACCCTGCGTAGGCTGGATAAAAATCACAATTGTTAGGATTTGGTACTTAGGATTAAATAATTTGCGTATTCCCTGTGGGATCGACATCCGACTCTCACGAGTCTACTTTACTACTTGTTTGCGATACGTACACTTGCGTGTTGGTATTTAGCAACCAACAAGTTTTTGGCGCCGTTGCCGGGGAATACGGCTAAATTATTTATTTATCCTAATATTAAATTTGAGCAATTTTTCTTACTTCAGCCAAATTTTTTTTTTTTTTTTATTTTATCTAATTATTTTTTTTATTTTTGTTTTAGGTACTTTTTATGCGAAGAGGACACGACACGAGCCTGCTACCTCTTGATCCCGAAATTGAGCGAACGTTTAGGCAAGCCAGGAGAAATCAACGGTTAGCCCAAAACACTCCGGCAACGATGGAAGAAGAGATAAATCGTGGGAGAGGTGACCAAGGGCATCTACCGAATGCGGTGGGGGAAATCATCAATGAACAAGAGCAACGCCAGCTAATTAATCCACCACCTCGTCAACGAGCACTGCATGAGTACACCGTTCCAACGTTAAATGGATTTCAATCAAGCATCCAGCAGCCCCCCATTGAAGCCAATAATTTCGAAATTCGAGCGGGACTCCTCACGATGCTCCAAAACAACGGTTTATTCAGCGGATTGGCTCATGAAGACCCACATCTCCACTTGGTCAACTTTCTAGAGACGTGTGATTCACACAAGATGAACGGAGTAACACCCGAAGCACTGCAACTCCGCCTGTTCAAGCACTCCCTACAAGGAGCAGCCCGAGAATGGTTGCAAACTCGCGCACCGCACTCCATCTCGTCTTGGGCCCAGCTAGCGCAACTTTTCATGAACACATACAACTCCCCAACAAAAACTGAGAGAATCCGGAGAGAAATTCAAAATTTCATACAAGAAGCCGGTGAAGCACTATTCGAGACATGGGAGCGGTTCAAACAGTTAGTAAGGAGGTGCCCGAATCACGGACTACAAGAGTGGCGCCAACTGCAAATATTTTACGATGGACTGGAAGACAACTCGAGGACAGTACTCGACTCTGCAGCTGGAGGTATGTTCATGAGTCTGACCTATGACGAAGCATACGAGCTCTTGGAACGAATCGCCAGAAATAAATACATGCGAGCATCGGACCGGTCGAATAGCGGAACAGTCAAGACGGGAGGAATTTTGGAGCTAGACGGAGTCACGGCAATCACGGCCCAATTGGAGAAGCTATCGAAGCAAGTAGCAGCTTTGCAGACGCAGCAAGTCCATGCAGTCCAAGCTCCCGATCAAGGCGTAGGCGAAACGGAGTCGATAAATTATGTGCATGACGCCAACCGACAACAGAGGAACCCGTACTCCAACACGTATAATCCAGGATGGAAGGATCACCCTAACTTTGGGTGGGGAGGAAATCAGCAAGGGCAAAGGCAAGCACCACCGCAAGGTCAACCGCCTAACTATTCACGACCAGCTCCCGGATTCCAAAATCCGCCTCAAGCCCAACCTCAAGGTGGAGATCTCGCAAATATCTTGGCGCAGTTCATGACAACCACTCAAGCCTCTATCCGAAATTTGGAAACACAGATGGGTCAACTTGCAACCCAACTAACAGCGAGGCCATCGGGAGCACTGTCGTCAAATACAGAAGATCCTCGGAAGAACAACGTCGAGCAATGCAACGCCGTGAGTTTAAGGAACGGGAGACAATTAGAAGAGGTCCCACGAAAGGAGAAGCAAAATACGGTAATCGAGGAGCCGATTGAGATTGAGGAAAAAGAAGCAACTCGCAAAGAACCACCATCACCCACAGTGATCCCGCGAGTCCCTCAAGTCCCATATCCCCAAAAGCTTAAAAAGAAGAAGCTCGATGCGGAGCACCAAGGATTCTTGGACAAGCTGAAGGAAATCCACATCAACATTCCGTTTATCGAAGCCATTCAAAAGATGCCAAAGTGGGTGAAATTCCTCAAGGAGCTCGTAACAAAGAGGAATAAATTGCAAGGGAACGAGATCATCCAACTCACGGAGCAATGCAGTGAAATCCTTGTACGACCCCTTCCACAAAAACTCGGCGATCCAGGTAAGTTCACTATCCCTTGCACTATCGGAGGAAGAAATTTTAGGTCACTCCTTGATTTAGGTGCTAGCATTAATCTTATGCCTTATTCCATTTACAAAAATCTTGGGTTAGGTGAGATTGAACCAACGGCTATAACCCTTTAATTAGCCGATAGGTCTTTAGTTTACCCAAAAGGTATTTTAGAGAACGTGCTAGTGAAAGTGAATAAATTTATTTTCCCTGTGGATTTCGTTATACTTGATATTGATGAAGATAGGGAGATACCTCTTATTCTAGGAAGACCATTTTTAGCCACGTCGAAAACTCTAATTGATTGTGCTAGTGGTGATCTTTCAATGACGGTGCATGATCAAACGGTCAAATTTAACGTTTTTAGCACTAAGAAAAATCCATGTGATGATAATGATTGTTATGCTATTGATCTTGTGGATTTTTCAAATCATGACGATTTTGACTTTTTGATCTTTGACCATGGGAAAGGATCTTTGAGTGCAGGAGATGGTGGCGGAAAAGATAGTCGGACGGAGCAAGTTTATTGTGCGAGCTCAATTTCAACTCAGCCGAGGGACAGTCAAAAGAGTTGGGATGATGACAATGATGAACGAGCAAGGTGGATGTGGCCACCTAACGAACCAAACGAGCATTATTGGGGAGAGGGATGCAATTGCCAAGTGACTTCGGTCACGTTAGCTTGAACAAAGAAGCAGACAAAGTCCGGCTGAAGACTGTAAACTTAGCGCTTCTCGGGAGGCAACCCGAGCTTTCGTTTTTTTTTTTTTATTATTTTATTTTATGTCACTTTAAATTTTTTTAGTTTTGCTTTTAGTTTATTTTATAAAAAAAAAAAAAAAAAAAAAAAAAAAAAAGTTTCAGGGGCACTAATAAGAAGTTTTTATTTTTCAGGGCCTTAAATGCAATTATTGAAACTTGTCAAACGGCCGTGCGGAAAAAGACTTGGAATCTCGCACGGCCGTCCGAGAAGCGGACGATGCTACTGCCCAAAATCAGCATTTCACACGGCCGTGCGGATTTTAGGCCAAAATCTCGCACGGCCGTCCCAGATTCAAAGGGGCCACTGTACAAATTGACAGTTTGGCACGGCCGTGCGGATTTTAGGCCAAAATCCCGCACGGCCGTCCGAAGGGAAAAACGGGGCATTTTAAATAAGGGTTTTCAAAACCCCAATTTTCACAAATTCTAAACCCTCTTTCTCTCCACTTCGAACTCTCCCCCCTATTTTTAAATTTTTCGATTTTCTTGACAAATTTCACCAGAAATTCACCAATTGCACACACATAATACGTAAACTTAGTTGTTTGTTGCTAATTTGTGCAGGGGGGTTCAAGAAAAGTGCAAATTTCTCCAAAAATCCATTCCACCAAGAACGCCCACAAGGTGTTCGACGAATTGTCCGACTCAAGTTTGGGGGAAATTTTGCAAAGCAATCCACTCCTAATCCCTTCTACACACATTCTCAAGTCATGGGGAAACGAGGACGTGACGGGGAGGGCACTTCACAAGGCGAGGGAACTTCAAAAGGCAAGGGGAAGGGCAAGAAAACCGACCAAATTCCGACACCCGACGATGACGCTTTTTGTGTCGAAGGCGCTAGTGCTCGTTTCGAGAAGCAAAAGGGGAAGAAACTAGTAACGGAGCGTGCCTACGAGATCACCCTTCCACAATTTGCCCCGTTACATCAAGAATTCCTACGACGAGGGTGGCAAGCACTATTGGAACCGGAGGGTTCGATCAACCTATCATTGGTCCGCGAGTTCTACGCCAACAACCATATACACCTCACAGAGGAGCGGAACGTGAGCACGGTTCGAGGCAAGAGGGTCGAGTGGAATGCCTACGCAATCAATTCTTTCTATCACCTCCGACACAGGACACCATTCAATTGGGGGCAAATGCAACTTGCGGTCACACGAGATCAAATCGCCGAGGTGTTGTGCGATGGACCCCCCATTTGGTCCGAACTATCAACCGAAGAAAAGTACGAGTTAGAGTGGAAATGCATCAACCAAGTAGGCAAGGCGTGCCTTACGTTCATTTGTGCCAACCTCATTCCCACCCGCTCGTGGACTCGCGTGGACCCCGAACGGTGCGCTTTGGCATACTACATCCTCAAGGGCACCCCGATCAACATTGGCGCAATCATATCCGGCCGATTTTGGACCTCCATGGTCAACAACTCCAAGGGATTTTATTTCCCTTGCCTCATTACCGGCTTATGCAAAAAGGCGAAGGTCCCAACCAAACCGACGGACATTTTCACATCAATTCGAAATCCGATGAATGACCTTGCGGCCCGGCAATACAAGGCACCCATCCAAGATGGCGAGCAACCCGTCGAGAACCAACCCATTGCTCCGCCCGAGGGTCCAAGCACAAGTTCGGACCGGCGATTCCAAAGAAGAATGGAGCGAGAGTTGGTGATCACGAGAAATCGGCTTGCCACGGTAGAGCACAAGGTGAGCACGATCGAATCCCTCCAACGGTGGTCGGGAAAGATGCTCCAAGCCATTGTGCGCCATTTGGCATGTGGCAATCCCGAGTGTGAAGAACCGGCTCCGTTGCCCGCACCGATTCTTGAGCCGGTACCCGAGCTTTCGGATGATGACGGAGATGGTAATGCTCATGCGCAAGGAGGAGTTGGTGAGCAACCCGACAATGGTCCCTACGCTTAAAAACAGGTGTTTTCTATCCTTAAACTCCGGGCGAATCACATTGAGGGCAATGTGAACTTTAAGTTTGGGGGTGGTTGATTACTTGTTTTCATTTATGTGCGCTTTAGTTGTGTTTTATTGTTTTCATTTTGCATGCTTTAGTTTTTGTTTTAATTGTCGTTTTATTATTTTCGTTTTTCGAAAAAAAAAAAAAAAAAAAAAAAAAAAAAAAATTGTGTCCGATGCATCGATGAATTATGATGATGATAGATGGTCAATGTTTGATGATGAGACTACTTGTTTTATGTTGATAAGGAGTATGTATTTGTTTAGCTTTCGATTCAACGGAACGTAGAAGTGAATTATTGCTAGGAATCACACCTTATGCATTGCTTTGGTTGAATGTTTTGCATTTTAAATTTGGAATTTATTTGTGCTCAATCATGCTTTGTTCGGTTTTAAATCTCACCTTAAGACATTTATGATACGAAGTGTTGGGTAGTAAGCGATTTGGGAGATGATTTGGGCCTTCTTTGAACCGTTTGAGCCTTTCAAGCCTACCCTTTTTGTCAAATTATCCTTAGAACCTTGATTTGAGCCTCGGAGAAAAGGTGTTCTTTCTTTTAGCCAATATGTAGAAGGTAGAAAAGTGGAGATTTTTGAATAATTATCCCTTGGTGGTCGGTCGAAAAATTCTTATAAGATCTTTCTTCTTCTTCGAAATAAAAAAAAAAAAAAAAAAAAAAAAAAACAAAAAAAAGAAAAGAGAAAAAGAAAAAGGATAGATATATATGTGCATCTTCATATATCTAAATCCTTCGATATGCAAAAAAAAAAAAAAAAAAAAAAAAAAAAAAAAAAAAGAAAAGAAGAAGAAGAATAGATTAGAAGGGAGAAATAAGGACTAGTTGTTGAGTTGTGTTGAAAACTCGATCCATTGTCTCAAGGCAAAAGTGTTGACGTGTGAATTTTGGAGAATCGAGTTTATTTAAGTCCCTAGAGGTGAATTCATTGTTTCAAACGCCTATCTTTCAAATTTTGGCGTAATCACCTCAATTCAAGAAAATTAGCCACACATTCCCATATTACCTACCTCGGACCAAAGAGCCTAACAATTGAAAGCCACAAAGCCCCAATGATCCCAATAGCTTATTGTTCAATATTAGTTGAGTAAAATAATTTGGTGAGTATTTGGAGTCAAATATATGCATGTAAGTATAAATTCTTTCTATCTTTAACTTGCAAATATTGGATACTTGAAGCAATTGTATGACTTGTGGTTTTTGGTAATAGTGAGTGACTAAGTGCCGTTGAATGTTAAGCTTGCGAATACCTATGAATTGTCATGATAATTGCAAGTTCTGAAAACGCGAAGTTGACCAATCGATCTATGTAATGAGATGTATGGTTTTGTTTTGTGTTATTAATTTCATTTTACTTGAGGACAAGCAAAAGTTCAAGTTTGGGGGTGTGTTAAGTGTATATTTATACACTTAATTGTACCTTTTAATTGGAGCTTTTGATGTGTTTTTACTATAATTGGTGCTTAATATGGCTATTATTTGTATTTTAGGTGCAAATTGAAGAATTGGCAACTTTTGGGGTGAAAACTGCAAATTCAGAGAAAAAGTGGGCCAAAAGTGAAAAAATCAGAAATCTGGAGAATTAAAGACCGCACGGCCGTGCGGATTTTAGTTCAAAATCTCACACGGCCGTCCGGATGGGCGTGATGGCGCAGTGAAGGAATTTTAATTACACAAGGAAACCCGCCCTATTATAGTTTTGCACCCTATTTAAAGGCCACAAGCACACAATTAGACCTATCTTGGATCTTTTTACCTTTCATCTTTATTTTAGTTTTTAGTTTTTATCTTTCGACACGCAATCAAGGAGCAAGAACGAAGACGAAGACTTGACGACTCTTCATCATAGTTCTCCTCTTTTATTGTTTTTATGATTTTTCGTATTTTTATTATGTTTTTCGTTACGAACATGAGTAGCTAAGTTTTTATTCTAGGATTTTATTGGAACCCTATGTGGTAACTCGAACCTATTTTTCTACTTTTATGCAAGTTTAATTTTTCGATTATTTCTTCTATCTTGATCTTATTTAGTGCATGAGCGTAGCTAACTTATGTTGCTATTTGTTATTGTTAGAATTGATTGACAGATCGTTTTAATAATTAGAACAGGGATAGAAGAGCCTTCGAGTAGTTTTTCACCGAATGCGTGTGTTGATTGCATGTATTATCGTAGACATACAGATAATACCTTAGGTAGCCGTTTACGAGACTTGTTATTTAATGCTTTATTTATACTAGGTTTGCATAGACATATAGTGAATCTTTTATGAATAATAGGTTTATAGCGCAGCGACAGCTGGTTATGAATAATTTCGTGTCTTGGGTTAATAATCGGGAATCGTAACTTGCATGATAGGAAATTAATTGGGTGAAGAATTATCGCATAGGGGGAAGATAAAATCCTAGATCCGTTTATTATTGATATTTTCTCGTGATTACTTGCTTTCTCAATTAGTTTAATTTATTTAGTTAATTAATTTGACAACCCTGCGTAGGCTGGATAAAAATCACAATTGTTAGGATTTGGTACTTAGGATTAAATAATTTGCGTATTCCCTGTGAGATCGACATCCGACTCTCACGAGTCTACTTTACTACTTGTTTGCGATACGTACACTTGCGTGTTGGTATTTAGCAACCAACATATTTCAAGAACAACTTCAAAAGGTTGGTGCAGATTAAAACTAAGGTCGATCCAACTAACTTCTATAGAAACGAGCAGAGTATTCCGTCCCTATATTCCAAGTCGTCGTCCAAGAATAACTAACTTTAAGACGACCGGGGTAACAATTAAGATAACTCTTCGAAATATTATTCTTTCATTTTCTTCTTATGCTCATAATTAATTAGTTGCTATATGTAACTTGTGTGTTTATAATCCTTTATTTTTATTTTTTTTATTCTTTCAGTTTCAATTGCATGATTCTCGATTGCATGTGAAGGGTAAAACTACAATCATTCAGTTAATTTATCAAACACATAAAATTACAGGCCTCAAATTAGGGTACAACAACAAAATATGAATTCCCCATAACAATAGATCTGATAAATATATGGCATATGAGGTTAAATTTGGTATATTAAATATTAGTTTGCTAAATATTTATTCAATTAATTAATATGGGGGTTTTCAATAATAAAGCAAAAGGAGGTGAATCTATCCTTATTATACCTAATAAGGCGGGGGATTTTCACTAACTATCCCATTTAATATAGGGTAAATGCAGCGGCCAGCGGATATATGCAAGTCCAATTTTTTTTTTCAAACACCGATAAAAGGGTTCTTTATTTCAAGACCACAAGTTAATATAATTTCCTTATATTAAGATCAAATAGGACGAATATATCCTCATCCACAAATACTACCGTAATACAAACACAAAACTTACATTCCTATTTTTAATTTGTTCAAGACCAACCAAGAAAAAAAAATGGGATAATTAGTGAAAACATCATTAGGTATAATAGGGATGGATCTACCTCCTTTTTCTTTATTAGTGAAAACGCCCCAGGTTAATTAATTGGGAAATGATGAATACATGACGACTTTTAGTAAATGTAGGATATTTTTCTTTAATTTTGATTTTTATCCCTTTTTTAGAATGTATTTTAGTAGTTATAGACATTTTAATATAAAAATTAATTTTCATCCAATATTTATCATTAAATGTCTACAGAACTATATTTATTTTCTTCAATTTTCTATCTCAAACACATCTGAAGAACTTTATTAAATTCGTTTAAATTTGTTCACTCTACAAAATATTTTTTTCTGATGGAAAATATTCCATATAATCGACTACTTTAAACGTGTCGAGGTGATCCCGGTCCAAATTAGTAACAAAATTAATATATATTATAAAATCGGGCACATAAAACAAAATTATGGATATTTGACACAGAAAACCAAAATGATTTTTTTACCTCACTTTCAGCCGTATCATTCTCCAAAACCAATAAATTCATGTTTTTGGTGATTAATGATGATTAATTGTGTGATATTCTTCCAAAGTATTGTCGATGGATACTTATAGAAAAAGAGTTTGAAAGAAAAAGACAAGATGTATTAAGTTTTGAATTTAAATAAAAAAAAAATGTCTACGTTTACTAAAACTCTTCATGTGATATTCTGCCAAAATAATGTCGTTAAAAACTTCAAAAAGAAAGGAATTTGACAAAATAAGATGGGATATATATTAGTTTTGATTTTATAAAATAAAATATCCTACATTTACTAAAACGTGTCCTGCATTTATCACCACCCTATATATATATATATATATATATATATATATATATATATATATATATATATATATATATATATATATATATATATATATATATATATATATAATGAAAACGGATGGCCTTATCAATTCTATTATTTATTTGTAAATGAAACTTCAGTACATATCAATAATTACTATTACTGAAATAGTCATTAATTTATTAAAAAAAATGGTAAACGGATACTAATTATTAAATTCATAGATAACATATTAATTAATTATTAACAATATTTTTCCTAATTAACCTTCTAGTATTACCTATTTGAAAGGGTATATTTGTACAAACAAAAAAGGGAAGAAACTCCACCTATTATTCATACTTTTATATATAGTATAGATTTTGTTAAATCCGACTTTCATCAAGAAAACCCTCATTTCCCGCCAAGCTTGGAAAACCTTTACCCTCACATTATCTACGATGAGGAAAATCTGATGATCGCCTCCATTTACCTTGCAGACCTGCACACAAAACCAAATACAAGCACTAATGACAAAAAAAAAAAATATTGTCACTTAATGTATGCATTAAGTGACAACTTTTGCATTTGTCACAATTGGGGTGTCGCTAATGCAACTTTTGCATAATTATGCCTCAACATTAATGTGAATTATGGTGCATGCAACACTTGTGGAATATAATACATCAATATGTTATATATATATATATAAATATATATATATATATATATATATATATATATATATATATATATATATATATATATATATATATATATATATATATATATATATATATATATATATATATATATATAAACTATGCTAACTGAAGGCCAAGTATATTACAAATTCATACACGAGTAAATCATAGTATCGCACCCAAGATATTCATTATTATATATAACAGCAAATTAATTAAATATTTAAAACCATTTTAAATGGGCATATTAAAAATAAGTCCATCAATGGGTACTTATTCATAAAGAGATCCAGACAAAATCTATTTACCAATAATTCCACACATGGTCCAGATTTTTGTAAATGACTAAAATAACCTCTCATACTTTAATATGTTCCAATTTCATCCTTAACTTAATTTAACCTCAATTTGACCCCAAATTTCACAAATTATTCAATTTTGACCCAAAACTTTTTTTTTTCAAAAAAAAAATTTCTGACTTTTTTTTTTCTTCCGGATTTTTTCGCCGGTCTCCGGCGCGTTGACTTTTTCGATTTTTTTTTCTTTCTTTCTTTCTGTTACTTTTTTTTTCGTTTAAACAACAATATTGCTGTGATTGACAGTAATATTAACTATATTACTGTTAAACACAGTAAAATTAACTAAACTACATTTTGACACAGTAATATTGCTATATTAATCTCTAGCACGGTAATATTAACATAACAAAACTCATTATTATTGTGTAATAGAGTAATATTACTATGTTGACCGTTCAACAAATGTAAACATAATAAAAAGCCAAAAGAATTAATATTACTGTGAATGACAGTAATATTACTATAACAACAGTAATATTACTGTCAACCACGGGAGTATTATAATAATAGACAGTAATATTATTACGTTACTCCGTGAATAACTCAAACAAACAAAAAAATCCAAACAAAATAATAATATTGATTATTGTGTTTACAGTAATATTACAATAATAGACAGTAATATTATTACGTTACTCCGTGAATAACTCAAACAAAACAAAAAACCCAAAAAAATAATAATATTGATGTTGTTGACAGTAATATTATTGTAAACAATATTATTGTATTTACAGTTATTTTACTGTCAACAACAGTAATATAATTACGTTGACTTGTCAACAAATCAAACAAGATAAAAAAAATAATAAAAAATAAAAAATAATAAATAATAAAAAATAAAAAATAATAATATTACGTTAATTTATTGTCAATGACAGAACAATTACATAAATGTATTGTCAACGGCAGTACAATTACGTTAATTAACAGTATAATTACGTTAATTTACTGTCAGTGTCAGCACAATTACGATCAACGTTTAGCGACGGACGTAAAGAAAAAAATAAACAAAAAAAAAATTTAAAAAAACACTGAAAAAAAATCAACGCCGGAGACCGGCGAAAAAATCCGGAAGAAAAGAAAAGAAAAAGGAAAAAAAAAATTTGAAAAGTCAACGCCGGAATCCGGCGGCAAAAATTTTGTTTTTCAAAAAAAAAATATTTTGAAAAAAAAAAGTTTTGGGTCAAAATTGAATAATTTGTGAAATTTGGGGTCAAATTGAGATTAAATTAAGTTATGGATGAAATTGGAGTATATTAAAGTATGCTCCAAAAAAAAGTCAAAATTTAATTTTTGTGGTCAAAATTGGATTTTTGTGGACAAAATTGATTAAATTGGGGTTACAATTAAGAATTGAGTATAAAAGGTTGAGGGTAATATTGGCATATACATGAATGTTTCCTTTATTTATAATAAATATTAAAGGGATGGGCTTATTGGTAAAAAAAACTTATGCACAAAAAACCCTTTTTAAATTGACCTAACATCGTTTCAGAACATCCACAAAGCATATATATATATATATATATATATATATATATATATATATATATATATATATATATATATATATATATATATATATATATATATATATATATATATATTTGACCCATTTTTATTCATTAGTATTAGTATTTCTAAACGATTTTAAAGCATATCATAAAATTATATAGCTGCCCATATCAAATGCACCGATAATATATAATCTAGAGAAATAAATATCAATAGTAATCACAAAAGTATGTACTAACATCTTCTATTTTATTTATCTAAATATATTTTAGAGTAAGAAAGAAAAAGTTATTTATTTTATTCAAAGTGCAAAGTAATATACAATGTTGTTAGAACCGGACCGAACCGGCCGGTCGGACCGGTTCGACCGTGACCCGGCAATAAAGCGGTCCGGTCTAACATCTAAAACCGGAAAAATCAAAAACCGGGGTCAAATGACCAAAATCCGGTTCGACCGGGTAAAACCCAAGAACCGCCGAGTCAGTCAAGCAACCTGGTTTTTGGCCGAAACGTCTCGAATCACCGTTGAGTTGGTTATTTGTGGCTAGATTTAAGCGAATCTTCACATACTTAGTAGTGGGTGGTCGGATCTAACCATGAATGGTCGAATGATTGTCAGATATGATAATGGGTGATCGAATAGGGGTGACCGATTGTCGGATTTGAAGAATAAAAAATGGAAAAAGATAGAATATAAGCAATAAAATATAGTAAAAAGTGAGGTGAAGTAGATAAAAGCGAAAATAATAACTCGGAGATTAAAAATATAAAAAAAAAATTATTTTTAAATCATTAAAATTAATAAAATAATAGCATATTAAAAAAAAATCAAAAACCCGGTTGAACCGGTTCGACCCTATAAACCCATGACCCAAATCGTCGTCCGGTTCTATAGCCGGTCCGGTTCTGATAACATCGGTAATATATTGGTAAGATTGAAAGTCTGATGGAACAGATCGGAATTAACCTTTTCGGAAAAGATCGTAGGTCGATGGATCTAGTGTTGGATATAAAAGATCCGAAAACTGAGGTTCCAGCTCTGCTGATAATGGGGGAGAAAGATTATGTCCTGAATTTTCCAGGAATGGAGGACTATATCAGGGGCGGAACTGTAAAAACATTTGTGTCTAATTTAGAAATCGTTTTCGTGCCCAAAGGAAGCCATTTTGTTCAAGAGCAATCACCCGATGAGGTGAATAATCTCGTCGTTAATTTTCTCAAAACCCATAATTAATTTAAACCAATCAGAGATGTTGTGACCACTGTAATTTGGTAATTTCATCATGGTGTGTAATTGTAGGGGAAGTTTGAAACCTATATATAAAGGGTAAATTACAAACACCCCCCTGAGGTATGGCTAAATTACAAAAACCCCCCTCTTGTTTGGATAATTACATCTACCCCCTCAACTATGATTTTTTCTTACCTTTATGGTGCCAAATTCAACATAGTCATCTAGATTCCGTGAAATGTGCTCTAGTTTGTACTCTTTGTGTAAAAAATACAGTTTTCGATGCACCATAAACTGATATATACAAGCTAAAAATCGCATATTATGGTCATCTTGCTTCATAATGTAGAGTTTGAATGGGATAAAACGGGTACAAAAGTGATAATATTCCATATAATCTCGAAGATTCCACTAAATTTGATGAGTTGAGGGGGGTGGTTGTAATTATCCAAACAAGAGGGGTGTTTTTGTAATTTGGTCATACCTCAGGGGGGTGTTTGTAATTTACCCATATATAAATAATCATCTCTCACAATTCTCATTAACTAGGGGTAATTTGAAAAAAAGTTATAAAAAAATCCAATATAGTCATCATTCTCAAACAACATATCTTGCAAATATTATAGGACACAAGGATTTTATAATCATGAACAGAAAACATAAAGATAATCACATAATAGGTTATCAGGAACAATCTAATCTTATTACATAACGAGGCCTAAGACAACAACATTGAACTGACCATTTGTCGAGGAAACATATGCAAAGACATACGTATCTCCGCTTTTAGAGAGAGAGGGAATTTGTTGCTAATAAATCACATGATATTTTTAGTTTCGATCGGGAATCACCTCAGTATCCACAGAGCCAAAATTTGTTTCCTTCTACGTGACAGAAACATTGCAAGGACAAGGGGACTAACATGAAAAAACAAAAGTTCATGCGTACTTATCTCATATTACCCTCGCGGAGAACATCAATCATATCATATATCCTCTTGTCTGAATTGGATTTAACCTGCATTTAGGAAATTCATTTTAAATCAAACAACTAAAGCAAGACTGAATCATGTACATAAAGTTTGTGACTATTTGCCTATAAAATAGTACTACTAGATTTTACAGACTGGATCAATCAATCAATCAGAAAAAAATAATTACCTTTTTAGCGAGGAAAAGTACAGCATCAACAGTGCCTTCTGCATAAATTGATCTGCCACAAACATTGTGCTGAAACTCAAAGGAAACACTTTTCCACGGAAAAGTACAACCGAGAAGATTATTAGAAAGGCTGATGCTCGCAAGTAACTCGTGGGATAAAAAAGAAACCATAATCAAAGGGTAGAGAGATATCTTACGATCCATCAGGTGATGTTAGGTGATACATGTGGAATGCATGACCATTTAAATGCTCTTCTGGGACTCCCACCATCTCAATTTGCATTCTAGGGTCCCTTATTAGCTGGATCTGATTGAATTCAATGATAAAAAATACCAGAAATCAAATCAGACGTGAGAGAACATTATCTATCTTTATTTCCAATTTAAAATAAAAAGGCTTCCAAAACCTTGTTTTCTACCCATCAACTGCTCTAAAAGACCAGAAAACTTGAATATTTAGAAAAACACAATGTGATGTGTGAGAGCAAGATCATGAAAGAGAGTTGACATTTCTTAATTAAATTAAGGTTCTTAGTTAAGAACATCAATGCTTAACATTCGCTCTTATTCTTGCATTATGGACTGATTGATAGACCGTCTAAGCTGCCACAAACTATTTGCGACTGGGATAAGATGCACTCCAAGATAACTCTGTTACTCCCAATGAACATATAATAGGACATGGTTTGTGACTCAGTAATATTATAATTTGTCTTTAGTACCTGGTCTCGTTCAAATGAGGCCCCCAGATCTTCGAAACATGTGATGACAGCCTTAGCAGTTCCAGAAATATCCACCTTGCTAGCTTGATGCGACTCCATTACCTTGTACAAGTTTTACAAGGAACACAAAAAGGCAAATATAGGGCCAGTTAGCTGATGTTCAAGAAGCTGCGAAGAATTTAATATACTAAGAATAAAGAGTGGGCAGTTTCAAGAACCATGAAAATTCTTGCATTACTACTTCGCATAAAAATCAAGAATGCTATAAATGGTTCTCATCAGAGAGATGGAGTGTAGATAAATTACTTGTAGATTATACCCAGAAAATGCGTCTGGAAATTGTTTTGCCATAATTTCCATTGCTGCAAGAAATGCCACCACCTAAAAATATCAGTGTGGGAACTGTTAAACATGTAAAGTGAAAAACAAAAGGAAAAAAAAAAAAAAGTGCCAAAATTTTGTGAATGCTTTGTCAACGAAAAGACTAGAGAAAAAAAAATTGAAAAAGAAAGAAAAAATGGAAACGAGAAAAGAAAAAGAGGCTCAAGATTCCAGTACCTGTTTACCCATTTGGGGAGATATCACAGCATAAACATTCGAGTCAGCCACAGTCTTATACAGAAGTTCCCTGTCTCCCCCAGTGGTTCCCATTACAAAAGGTACTCCAACTTTACAGTACAGTGCAGCATTGTCTGTATACCATGCCAAAACAAATTTAATGGCCAATTTTGAGATTTAATAAGAATATCAGAATACGAATAGAGTGAGATAAGAAATAAGATTTTCAAATATGCCGAATCTTCATGTCAGTCAATCAGTCAGTCCGTACACGGAATGTTGGGGAAGTCTTAAGCGTTAACAAGGCAAATTAACCAACAACCTTTAATAGCAATCTTATTTACTAATACTAAAACTATAACTTAATATCATCAATACAAGAAATAGGGCTTATTTTTCTACCTCTCAAGATAATGGCAAACAAGGGACAGTAGATTCCCAAAGAAGATATGATGGAACAGACTCCTGATTTTAATGATGTATTTAGACCCACCAAACCCCTAAAGACTTCTCGAAGAAAATAAAGCTAATAAAAGAATAGGATTGAATGAATTTGTTTCCAACCTTGCATTGTTCATTCATTGTATGGATTTTGCATCGAGATCGACAATTAAGCAAGATGATTCAACTGCATCAACCATGACCAGTCCAACAACAACAATACAAATGCTGAACCAGTTAATGCCAGTAGGCACTATAATTTATCATGATCATGAGATAGTTCCAACTTCCATGATATAATCTCACTTATAAATTTATAAGGTGTTGTAATGTCAGAAATAGTTCAAACTCAAAATACATCAGGTATTTGTTAAATCAAACTCTGAATTCTACAATTAAGTCAAAGTACGCTTACCATTCACAGCAGCTGGCAATGTGTAGTCCACCACAATCAGGTTCGGATAATCACTAAACGCAGAAGATAGAACAGATTCTCTGTCGGAGGGACCATGCACTTCAATTTGTTTCCCACCAAAATCCAAGATCTTCCCTGAATCGCCTGGACCGCCTAACACTACAGGAACAGGGTTAAGCCCAGCGGCCATAGCTGCTTCGAGCACAGCCCTCCCCATTTTTCCAGTACAACCATTCACCTGAAACACAAAGAATACTTTCACCATTGAACAGTGATCAATAAGCAAACAAAAAACAAGCATTTACTTTACACATTCAGCATACATTTCAATTATGCGAATATTCGAGCAGCTCCAATAAGAACATGCGATCAAAATTACGAATGAACTCATACAAAACTGAAATTCGATAAAAAGTTAAGCTCAAATCATACCATAATAGGAATTCCAAGATCCTTGGGTGGTGCAACAGTAGGCACCAGCTGGAGAGATTCTACTTGTGCGCTTGACATCTTGACCGAGAAATCCCGACCAGCAGGAAGCCTAGAATTTATTCTAATACCTACTGATTTCACAATTCTCGAGTCGGAAGATGGATTTAGCATATTATTGTTTCCTCGCCAAGTTGTGCGGCTGATGCAAAATGGGGATTTTACGACAAATGCCATTCAGGAATAGCGTCAGCCTTAATCAGACAAATACCAAAAAAATAGATGAACATCAGACAACATATTTTCAATTTTCAACAATTGAAAGGACCAAAAAATGACATGAGTATCGAGTAAATCTGATAATTGTTCAACAATTGAAAATTAGGAAACAAAATTAACCTAGAATAAATAACTGACCTGGTGGCGTGGATTTCTACAATTGGGATTTTCTACAAGGGCTACTTTTAGAATCTATCAATAGCCAAATCGTACTCGAGCGGCGAAGGAGGGCTGACGGTGGCGGTTGGTGAGGCGCGACGGTGCTGCTGGAAGGCGGTGACAGACGGCAAATTAACCTAGTGCTGGTGGCTCGACGGGCCGGTATCTAGGAACTGCGGCGGCACGTTAGGGGGGTGTCTAATTGAGCTTGGTACCTGTTATGGATGGGAAGCTAAATCAATGGTGAACTCTTTATAAAAATGATGCATCAATCATGTAGACAGAACCAGTGAACTTATCAAATGTTTAAAACATGCAAAACTATTCTCTATGCATATGAAGAGTGTTGCAAGGAAGAAGATTTTTCTAAGCATATCTGCACAACATTCTGTGGAATAGCTTAGACTTGTTGACTTATTGCCATAATCTCATCACCCAGCATCTTAGTAGTTTAATATTGTCTCACATATACATATAAACACCACTAATGAGATTTAAGGTTAAACACAATAATTCTTGGGAAAATAGAGAATGTAAAAAGGAAAGTTCTACTGTTAAATGCTCATAAGATATGCACAAACGGACACGTACTCCTATTAGACTCAAGTGATTCTTATCATCAATGCATAACAAGAATAAATATATTTACATATATGTATATAGATGTATATAATCGAACAACACGTGTTGTAACCTAAACTAGCTGAGTATTATTCATCAGATGCGATTACATCAAACCGTTTTGAATATTTATATACTAAAATTACCAAACCATTACATCTTTAATGATTCAGCTACAAAATTTGGAAAAAAAAAATATCGGTTCAATGCAGTAAAACAAATTTGGGAGGAAAAAATGTTTCTAATGAAACCAAATGCAGGGAATTTATCATCACAATTTCCAAACTCTGCTAACTATTTGGCGTAAGGTCAAATTGATTCTTGTGGAAAAAAAATTAGCAATAAACATAATCATACATAGTACAAAATCACTATTTTAAATTCAAAACCATGAGAAAGAAATATCTCAATCAACTCTTTTAACTCCCCAATAACACCAAAAAGAAGAGAAAAAAAAATAGATGAACATCAGACAACATATTTTCAATTTTCAACAATTGAAAAGACCAAACAATGACATGAGTCGAGTAAATCTGATAATTGTTCAACAATTGAAAATTAGGAAAAAAAAATTAACCTAGAATAAATAACTGACCTGGTGGTGTGGATTTCCACAATTGGGATTTTCTACAAGGGCTACTTTTAGAATCTATCAATAGCCAAATCGTGCTCGAGCGGCGAAGGAAGGCTGACGGTGGCGGTTGGTGAGGCGCGACGGTGCTGCTGGAAGGCGGTGACAGACGGAAAATTAACCTAATGCTGGTGGCTCGACGGGCCGGGATCTAGGAACTGCGGCGGCACGCAAGGAGGTCTAGTTGCACTCGATACGGAGACTGAGAGAGCGGGTTTTCTTCGCCGAGTGAAGTCGGCTAATCTCCCTTTACATAGTATTCCTTGGGCTGTGTTTGGTTTGACTTCGAACCACAAATAGCGTTCTCATCTAAAAGAAAAAAAATATCTCGTCAATTTTTTTGAATTTCATTTGTCTCCCAAACACAATTTAGTTATATATATATATATATATATATATATATGGGAAATATACAATACACCCCTCATTTTGGAAATATTTTGAACTAAACTCAATAACACACCTTGGAATTGTTATTTCCCTATTCTACCCTTTCATTACAAGCCCTGGTTCACCCACATTTTCACATAATCCAATTTCCATTTCTTTCTTTTCCTATATCCCTCTATGTCGTTCTCCCTCTCTTTCGTTCTCTTCCTCACAAATTCTCTTTTCTCTTTTTCTCAGATCTGTAGCCACCGTCGTCACCCTCCTTCTTCCTCTTTTTCACACCACCGCTGTAATATGCTCAGCCCAATCACAGTTGCCGCCATTTTATACCTCCGCGGCCCCTCCGCCCGCCTCAACTTCCCTACTGCGCCATCGAAAACGCCGGCAACCTCTTGTCTGTCGCCGCCATCAGGAAGAAGGCCACGGAGGTTGGTGCTAGGATTGACGCCGCCACACCCTCCGCCTCCACAACCGCCACCACCGACACACCCACCGCCGTGAAAACCGCCACCTCCACACCCACCACCGTGATGACGACGTTTCTTCTGAGGATTACCGGAGCCAAAATCGATGCAAGCAAATATGAGAACAAACATGATTGAAATGGACAAAACAAACACGCCGAGCATTAACATGAATCTTGCGGGGCCTTCAGTTTGGCTTGTTTCGTTTGATGTTAGTTACTTTCAATGCATGTATTTAACACTTCTTTTATATATATAGTATTTTTTAGTAACACTTTATTTCTAATATATATTTACTATTATTTCAAAGGTCTCTTTGGGCAAATATAGAACCGATTGTCATGAGAAAATATTACTCGTGTAAGAGAATAACAACACTTAGAACAATTTCAGACACCGCTTTGTGCTCGACTGTCAAAACAATGTAAAGTTTAATAAAGAAATCGCTTACGCTTAAGTTTGAATGCATAAGTTTCATTTTCAGCTAGCGTGGTGGGAACATATGCGTGTACTTTTGTTGACCAAATATAATTTCCACATTAACTGTATTGTGCTTGAAATCCTCACACCATTCTTGTACCATAATACGGCTCATTTGGTTGGTTCAAATTTCTTAGAAGGATAAAAAGAGGGGTAATTTTTGTTATTATTTGAATACTATCCCAATGTTTGTTAACTACGGTGTATCATTTGTAGTTTCAAATATATAATAATAATTTTTGTTATTTTATTTTTTAAGAAGAGATATATTAGTAGGCGATGTTCGCCAAAACCATTGGAAGGATAACACCTTTAGTACAATTATGGCCAAATTGTTTAGCAATAGCATGGGCCATATGGTTACCCGAAAGTTTAACAAAAGTAAATCGACATAGACTAAAATGACTTGCAACAGATAAACAATCCTCTATGTAAGCCCCAAATGAAAACGTGTAATTTGTTTTGTCCCGCCATCATCACCTGGAGATTGTCACCTTCGATTAGAACCTTCTCTCATTCATTTCACAAGCTTTAGATACTGCTCGTAAGACGGCATGTGCCTCACCATTTACAGCCTGGGGACGCCCGTTGATCTTAAAAGCTCCCCACCATAGATTGTGTTAATTTTTAGGTTTAATTTCACTTATTGTCATCCTACTAATGCAAATACATAAGGCCAAGAAATTGCAATAAAATAACATATATTCTATTCTATATCTTAAATTTGTACATGTAAATTAATTTCAAATCTTATCTAATTAACGTCAACAATATGTAGACAATTTAATTAATAATTTACTTCAGAGTTTAAATTATGAACGAATCCTCATTTAAAGCATAACCATTGATGTCATTTGATGAGTGACACTTTGTGAGGTTAATGGAGTTGATATATCATATGCCTAGCTCTCTCTCTCTTTCATTAACTTTCACGGTTGAATATTTTGATCTCTCGCTTTCTTTTTCCTTTCCTTTTCTCTATCTCCAAATAAAAAACATTAGGCGATTAGAAAAGTCATCGCTTTTACTTCTTTCTTCCGAGGGATATCATGATAATTGTAAATATATAATTTTTTTTCGTCAAAAGTAACCCGTAGGGGGCTTGTGTAAGACGGCAACGTACCTAAGGTGGTTTTCATAATTATACAAATATTGGGGATTTGTAATTAGACATTACTTCAAGGAGGTTCTCGTGATTTTCCCCTTCATTTTTCCTTTCAAAACATGGCTCCTAAAGCCAAGGCCAATTTTGTTTTTTGGACATTTGGGGCCATGTGACAAGGTAAGTTGTGGGTCAATTAACCTTTTTAAATTCAGTTTTACACTTAAATTATTACATTTAGGTGGTGTTTTCAAAAGCTTATTTAAAAACAGAAGTTAGTGATTAAAAGTTATTGGGGGGTATTTGCAAAATATACTGGAAAATGAACTTAAATAGAAAATGCAGGTCCAGAGGTGCTTTTAGAAAAATAGGTTAAAGCAACTTATTTAAAGAGAAGCAAAATAATAGAATTCAATTTAAGATTTAAAATGTCAAATTATATAATTCATAAACGGAAAGTACTGAGTTTGTTGTGGTGGAGAAAAAAAAAGTTGTGTTATAAATAAAGAGTGATATACTTGGCATTACAAAAATAAGAGAAAGGACATTGATAGATGTAATTAATTATGAGGTATTTTTTTAGTAAATGATTTGTAATAGTAGAGAAAATGTAAATAAATTAATCAACTTAGTGTTTTCTTTCGAAAAAGACAAGAGATATTAATTATGATGTATTTGTTTTCTTTCGAAAAAACAACTGTTATCTTTATTTATGATTAAAATATGAGCTAAAAAGATATAAAATAAATATTCGTTTTTTGTTTTTCAAGACGTGTAAAACTTTTGTATCTTTCATTCATACGTCATATATTATATTCAAATGATTGCATACTAACATTCATGTGTGATATATTTCCCCATACAATTAAAAGATATTATTAAGGAAGTAAGTTTCTTTCCCCATGCAACCTATAGATAGAAGTAAATGCATGAACACTTTCGCAACGCACTTTCAAGAAACATAACAAAAATAAAAGATTGAAAAATATATAGCTAAAAGTTAACAAAAACAAAGAAATCTATTATCGTCTCAATTAATGCTATTTGCGATTGTCATGCTCATCATCGAATCATGGCAACAAGCGTATCTTTCCATTTACAAGTGCAGAGAAGCGCGCTACAAGAAAATTAGTTGATCGTCAATGAAGAAACTTTGAAACTATTTTTTCTAAACGTAGACGGTGGACCGGTGGTGTCGTCACCATGACATGTAATGTCTTTTAGGAAGAAAATGTTTGTTCCTAAGTTGATGCCACTCGAAAGCATGACCAAATATTTGGTTCGCACATACTAATTACGAATGTTAGCATGGCTAGTATTGTAAGAGGGAATAAATTACTTATTTTCCTTCGCGTGACACTGTTAGAATAACCAAATTGGACTTAAAAAATAGAAAAATAGCAATTAATATTAGTGTACATTTATTATAATATTTGAAAAATAGAAAAATAGGCTATTAATATTTATGGTACCTTTAGATATGTTGTATTTCTTGGCACCGTAGCCGAGTCCAGGTGGAAATCAACTTGATTTGGCCATTCTCATTTGGAACTTCTCCATTACCAAGTTGCCAATTGCCATGGTTAGTATTTAAATGGATTTATTTTTATGTAACTGACCAAATGGTAATTAATTTGATAATTAGTGATTCATGAATCATGAAAATAGAGAAGAGGAACCGGACAATGAAGAGGGTGCTGGTAATAGAAGTAACTGTAACCCAACCAGGTAAATAGATGGTATTATATATATATATATATATATATATATATATATATATATATATATATATATATATATATATATATATATATATATATATATAATGAATACGGATATGGCCTTATCAATTATATTTGAAACTTCAGTATATATCAATAATTACTATTACTGGAATAGCCATTAATTTATTAAAAAAATGGTAAACGGATACTAATTATTAAATAAATAGATAACATATTAACTAATTATTAACTAATATTTTTCCTAATTAACCTTCTAGTATTGCCTATTTGAAAGGGTATATTTGTACATACAAAAAAGGGAAGAAACTCCACCTATTATTCATACTTTTATGGATAGTATAGATTTTGTTAAATCCGACTTTCATCAAGAAAACCCTCATTTCCCGCCAAGCTTGGAAAACCTTTACCCTCACATTATCTATGATGAGGAAAATCTGATGATCGCCTCCATTTACCTTGCAGACCTGCACACAAAACCAAATACAAGCACTAATGACAAAAAAAAAAATGTTGTCACTTAATGTATGCATTAAGTGACAACTTTTGCATTTGTCACAATTGGGGTGTCGCTAATGCAACTTTTGCATAATTATGCCTCAACATCAATGTGAATTATGGTGCATGCAACACTTGTGGAATATATTTCTTTTTTTCCTTGGTAATATATTATCTTTTTCTGGGTCATCAAAAAGAATGGACTCTTCTTCTTACATAAATTTTATTACAAGGTTTCAGTTGTTTCCAATAATGCCAAAAGAAGGTCACGACTTTATAATTAGGAGAATGAGAAAGAACAATAGTAGTAGTACACTAGGAAAGGCACTTTATTCATATAATACATCTAGGGGTGGTAAACGAGCCGAGCCGGCTCGCGAACTCGACGAGCCGGCTCGACAAAGACTCGAACTCGAGCTCGAGCTCGAGCTTCGGACGAGCTCGAGCTCGAGCCCAAATTTAGTTGTTCGGCAGCTCGCGAGCTGCCTTCTTTTTATATATATATATATATATATATATATATATATTATTCTTATTCTTATTCATATTATTATTCACTAAATAGTAAATAGTCTATAATAATAAATATTCTACTAATATCATAGAATTTTGGTATGCTAATTGATCAGGTTTGAAAATAAATAAGTCTTGACGTGAGTAAGAGACATGAAAAAGATCATGAGACATGTTTAGTATTAGTAGTAACAGTGTGAGGATTATCAAAATATTATCTGATGAGTTGTTTTGTAACTTCAACATGTAACATAGGTAACATAAATAATGATATTGTTGATGTATGAACAAAGATATTTCATGCAAGTGAAATAGCAAAACTGGTAGAGGACATGCCAGAATATTTAAAGCAAAACGGGTATAGATTCGTACATGAAGCAGCTTCCTCGTCATGGTTGTTCCTCAAGATCAAAATATGTAGTAACAAACTGCTGCTATTATTGGTGTCCAACAAAAAAAGGTTGAAGACCGGAGTGAACGCCAATTCACTTATACATCAACACGATCAAGTAATCTAAAAATCTCCTGGTAAACAATATTTTTTGTGTAATCAACTGTACGGTTATATCTGGAATTAGGATGTATCTTGATCGACCTGAGTGCTTTCCTATCCCCTTTTCTTTTATTCTCTATTTACTTTTTCCTCTCCCGCTTCTTTGTCCTCCTTCATCGCCGTTTAATGTTTTTCGATTACGGTTCCAATTTCGTTTCTGTTCCGTTTATTGCATAAACTTATTTTTTGTATTTCTCTTGCCTTTTCGCAGGTTGCAATTCGAAATTCCAACATCCCCATTGAGTTGGAGGACGATTCAAGAGGAATGCCCATCTAGAAAGACGAGGTCAGTTTACGAACCCTTCATTTTTGGTGGGGTGGGTTTAGGTTTTCGATTTTTTCGGTTAATTTTGTTGCTGTTGTTTTACTTTTTCAGCCTGTCCTTTTGGTCACCTCCACCACCGTTGGCAGTCTAGCTCAGAGTTAGAGACGTGGTTTAGGCATTTATAGAAACCCTCCGGACGACCCTAGGTTGCCTTTGAGGGTTTCCATTAATGACCCTCCGGACGATGATGCTCATAGATCTGTTGACAGACAGGTTATTTTATTCGAGTTCTTTCAAATGTTGTAATATAGTAATTATCTTTATTGATCTGTTTGCTTTCCATTACATTGTAGATGCATGCAGTTGTTGTGCTCTACAACTACTACCACAGGAAACAAAAACCCGAACTAAAATTCCTCGATTTCGTCCCCTTCTCTAAGCTTGCTCTGTTACTCAGACCAAATCTTATCCCATTCATTAAATTTACCAGCGAAAACCAGTCACTTGAGTTCAATGTTAACGAAAACGAACTTTCAGAAACCGAAAAATCAATAAAAATGGCTGTGATATCACTAAAGCTTTAGATGAAAATAAATATTTTCCGACCATAGAAAGTTGTTCAATATCAAAGGTTGTTGTCTTGTTGATCGACTCAAAGAGGGAGAACTGTTTGCTTCAGTTTGGTTCCGCCACCGAAGGCGTCTGGTCGCTAATCGAGAAGGAGATTAGTGGTGAAACATTGCAGGCAGAAAATAATGTCGGTAATAAGAGGAAAAGGAAGGTGTTGGATAATGATAGTCAGTCTCTTGGATAATGATGGTCAGTCTCTTCTGCAGCTTGCTTTTGATGTTGTCAAGGCTATTACTGGTATTGAACATCTCTCATTATCTATTATCAAGAACTATCATTATTGTGTACTAATTCTCGATTGTTTTAATCTATGGAGCACGTTTCGACGGAATTGTTAGAGTTGCTGTTCCTTTTAGGAGTGCAGAATCGAAGTATAGTGTTGACCAAGTAGGTGTAACCGTTGAGTTCTATGGCGGCGAATTCAATGTAGTCGGTTACGGGAAATCGAAATAAAAAATGTGACTATGTGGATTCTAGCAAAAAGGGTTTATTACGAATAGTGGGAAAAAATCTCAAAATGCAAGAATCTGACAAATCCAAACATCTTGTTGGCACCGGATTTCCAAGAAGGAAGAAATCCGCCTCACTTGGGAAGTAAAGATTGGCTAAAGATTTGTTCCCATGTTTATTTTGGAAATTTAGAGTCCTACCTTTGTGATACTTTAGGACTTAGATTTATTTCCTAGTACTTTATTCTTGTTAGGAATCTTTTATGGTTATCTAGATTAGAACTAGATATTGACTAGGATTCTGTTTCCTAGTTATTCGATTTCTTTGGAAGACAGGTCTTTGGAGGCCCATCTCACGCCTATATAAGGCTCCTCACCTCACAAAGACTGTGACACTTTTTTGGGAGAAAAATCACTCCGTTGCTTTGAAGAATCGCTGAAACGTTCTGCTGAACAGAACTGTGCCATCGTTGGATGTGTCAACATATACATATTGGCTGTATAGATCTCTTGGGAGATCAACCGCGTCACTGAAGGGAGTTCAGGCCAGAAAGGAGTTCTAGGCACGCGGTGTGGAGCTGCTGTTGGAAGAAACACGAAGTTCGAGTTGTGTACAAGAACGGCATATTACATAAAGAGGGAGTCTTTAGTGTTTTTAATAAGTCCTATTAATGTACACTGTAAATCTGAACTAGTGAAATCGTGTTTGCAGGTCCACGTGGATGTAAGGCACAATTGTGTCTGAACCACATTAATTCTTGTGTTTTGTTTATTTACTTTAAGTAGAGTATAACTGTGACAACACAAGATTTATAGTTGTAACTGAATACTGTTTCTACAACTTAACTGTTACAACTTAGATCAACTGATTTCTATAGGCATATAAATCAACAATTGGCATCAAGAGCCTCTCACTAGATATACATAGTGTGTGATTTTGGGAATTTGATTTACTTGCCATTTATTATTCGTAGGTACTATGAGTTCTCATATGGAAGGAGGTTCCACGACTCGCCCACCACTACTCACGGGAACCAACTACTCCTATTGGAAGACTAAGATGAAGATGTTCATAAAATCAATGGATGAAGATGCATGGCGAACAGTGTTAACTGGATGGAAGCGACCCGTTGCCACAGATGAGAAAGGGATTGAAACTGAGAAGCATGAGAAAGACTGGAGCAAAGCCGAACAAATTGCAGCAAACATGAATTCCAAGGCCTTGAATGCTATATTCAATGGAATTGATATCAATCAATTCAAGATAATCTCTGCGTGTGAGTGTGCTAAAGAAGCATGGGAGAAACTCCAAACAGCGTACGAGGGAACTGCTTCAGTCAGACTGTCCAAACTTCAAATGCTTGCCACCCGGTTTGAGGATCTTCGTATGGAAGAAAATGAGACCGTGAGCGAATTCAACTCCAAATTATGTGACATATCAAACGAAGCTCATGGCCTTGGTGAAACTTATCCTGAAGTTAAACTTGTACGAAAAGTGCTCAGATCCATGCCAGACAGATTCGCGTACAAGATCACTGCCATAGAGGAAGCAAGTGATGTGGACTCATTGCGACTTGAGGATCTGATTGGAAATCTACAAACTTTTGAAAACAAGTTGAACATCAGCAGAATGGACAAGGAAAGGAAAATCGCCCTGCAGTCTGTATCGGACACCACAACATCTGTGCATACTGCTCCTATGTCAGCACTTCAAGTCAAGCTCACAAAATCCATGTCCTTAATAGCAAAAAATTTCGGAAGATTCATCAAGAAAAATGGACATCCTACAAACTCTGAGAGAAAACCCAGGACCTCTACAGATAAGCCAGAAGTCAAGAAGGGAATTCGATGTAGAGAATGTCATGGTTATGGTCATATCCAAGCAGAATGTGCTAACACACAAAAAAAACAAGGAAAATCACTTGCCACAACTTGGAGTGATGACACCTCAGAGTCTGATGATGAAAGTGAAGCTAGTGACGATGATACAAACAATGATTTCTGTGGAACTTGCAGAATCACAGAAGCCACACTTGAGGACATCACGTGCACAGAACCGCCACATCTCAGGTATGTCACACAGGAAAATGAAAATTACGAAAATCTAAATATGTCTTTTCTGGCTACAGGGAGTGACGAATCAGAAGGTGAAGGTGAAGAGTCCATCCAACAATTTCAAAAACAATTGGATGATCTCCTGAAGCAATGTCATGAAGTTAGTAATGAAAATAAACTCCTGAAAGAAAGAATCAAAGAACAAGAGGAAGAAAACAAAGGAGTTATCACAAAACTGAATGACAGGATTGATGAACTTGAGATGGAGATTGAAGTCTTTGAAGTGGAACAAGACTTTGCACAAAGAGACATCGACAATCTCAAAGATTTGTTGAAATATTGGCAGGACTATGATGGTGAAAGACCAAGAAGGGTGAGGAAAAATCTTTTTCCAAACGTACATGCTAATGATCACCAAGATGTTTCACCACCTGTTAGCACAGTGTTTGATGCCTCTGTCAGTAAGTTAAATCGGACTGCATTTCTTCCCTCAAATAGATTAGATGAAATCATAAATGCTCATCCTTCCAATTCCTAGAGAATTGGGTTAGGGTATACTGATGGACAATCTAATGTTAACACTGGGTCAAACCAAAAAATCAGATTTGTCAATTCCACATCTTCTTGTGTGAACAACCAAACCTATCCTACTAAGTTTATTCCTATCTGTCACTTCTGTCACAAAATAGGGCATGTCAGGCCTAAATGCTTTAAAAGATGGAAATTGATAAATAAACAGTTAGCATATCAGACATCCAAATCCGCTGCGTGGGTTACTTACTCTCAAAGTAACAACTCTCATAAACAAAGGATGACAAATGATAGTACTAACTGCTGGTCAGCTATTTTATCTTTAAATGCATGTGCTACTAACTCTTGGTATTTTGACAGTGGATGCTCCAAACACATGACAGGTGAAAGGAATTTCTTATCAAATCTGCATAACATGTCTAGTGGACAGGTTACTTTTGGAGATGGAAATAAGGCTTATGTAAAGGGAAAAGGAGACTTAAATGTTGGAGGGTTGCCAAACTTGAACAATGTTCTGTATGTGGAAGGTTTGAAATCAAATCTTCTGAGTGTAAGTCAGTTGTGTGATCTATACGACTATGTATTGTTCACAAAGCGTAAGTGTGAAGTATTTGATGAAAGCAAAAATTGTGTTCTAACTGGATACAGGTCATCAGACAATTGCTACAAAATTGATCAGATTGACAAATCGGATCAATGTCATCACACTTCTTCTGATCTCACTGATCTCTGGCATCGGAAACTAGGTCATTTAAATTTTCATGATCTAATCCGTCTTGTTAATACAGGTTGCGTGAAAGGGATACCCCAACTGAAGACTGACACACCCGAGTCATGTGGTGACTGCCCTCTGGGAAAACAAGTACGAACATCTCACAAGAACACAGATCATGCAGGGACTAGCAGGACCTTGGAACTCATTCACATGGATCTAATGGGACCAATGCAAACCGAGAGCATTGGTGGAAAAAGGTATGTTCTAGTTTGTGTTGATGATTTCTCAAGGTTCACTTGGGTACGCTTCATTAGGGAAAAGTCAGATACCTTTTATGAGTTCAAAACTCTGTGCAAGAAATTGCGAATTGAAAAATTCAGCAATATTGGAAGAATTCGAAGCGATCATGGGAGAGAGTTTGAAAATTCTTCATTCACAAAATTTTGTGATAAACACGGTATCTCCCACGAATTCTCAGCACCAAAGACACCATAGCAGAATGGTGTGGTAGAAAGAAAGAACAGAACTCTCCAAGAAATGACTCGCGTAATGCTCATCTCAGCAAGAGTGGCCACAAAGTTCTGGGCTGAAGCTATGAGCACTGCCTGCTACACCATAAACCGTGTACACCTCAGACCAGGTACCAAGAAAACTCCATATGAAGTATGGAAAGGTAAGAAGCCTAACTTAAGTTACTTTCATGTCTTTGGGTGTGAATGTTACATCCTGAATGATAGAGAACAACTCGGTAAGTTCTCTGCAAGAGGAGACAAAGGTACCTTTCTTGGTTACTCTTTAAACAGCAGGGCATATCGCGTTTATAATGAACGTACAATGACTGTTATGGAATCCATTAATGTAACATTTAACGAAGTTTTATCTGCAGAAATGGATGAGGAAGACGCTAATCCTGGAAAAACCATTGTACCAGTACAAACGCCAGGTGTCAGCACAGAGGAAGTGACGGCAGTGAAGGAAAGCACAGAAGGAGTGCCAGCAGCGAAGGAAAGCACAGAAGAAAGAAAAAGACCATCAAAACGAGTTGTAAAAAATCATCCTTCTGAACAGGTGATAGGAGAATTTGATGAAGGTATGAAAACTCGAAATAAGCCCAAAGTTGATTACCAAGAAATGGTCAGGTATGTTTGCTATACTTCTACTATAGAACCAAAAAACATCAAAGAAGCAATTCTTGATGAGTATTGGGTACAAGCTATGCAAGAGGAACTTGAGCAGTTCACTCGACATGAAGTGTGGGAACTTGTTCCACGACCCGACCAGGTAAACGTTATAGGTACAAAATGGGTGATCAAAAACAAAACGGACGAACTTGGTAATATAACTCGCAACAAAGCTCGTCTTGTTGCTCAAGGGTACACCCAAATTGAAGGAGTAGATTTTGACGAAACATTCGCTCCGGTAGCTCGTCTTGAGTCAATACGTATTTTACTCTCAGTTGCTTGTGCTTTAAAGTTTAAACTCTTCCAAATGGATGTAAAAAGTGCGTTTTTAAATGGTCTCTTAAATGAAGAAGTGTATGTCGAACAACCAAAAGGTTTTCAAGATCCACTCAAACCTCAACATGTCTATAAACTTAAAAAGGCCCTATACGGTCTCAAACAAGCCCCTAGGGCTTGGTATGAGCGACTTACGACCTTTCTAGTTGAAAAAGGATATAGAAGAGGTGGGGTAGATAAAACACTATTTGTCAAAAGTTTTAAAAACGAAATCCTTTTGGCTCAAATCTATGTGGACGATATTGTTTTTGGGTCTACTTCTGACCACAAGAAAGATGAGTTTATCTCTCAAATGTCAAACGAATTTGAAATGAGTATGGTTGGAGAGCTAACTTACTTTCTCGGCTTGCAGGTAAAGCAGATGAAGGATGGAATTGTCATCACACAAAGCAAGTATGCCAAGAATCTGGTAAGTAAATTTGGGTTAGATAATGCAAAACCTCTAAAAACTCCGATGAGTCCTACGGAAAAGTTGGGACGCGACTGTGAGGGCACAGACGTGGATCCCACATTATACAGGAGTATGATTGGAAGTTTACTTTATCTTACTGCCAGTAGACCTGACATCTGTTTCAGTGTAGGAGTATGTGCTAGGTACCAATCAAATCCTAAAGAAAGTCACTTAAGTGCAGTCAAACGCATCATACGATACGTGAGTGGAACTCTTGAACTAGGGATATGGTACTCCAAAGATACTAATACTTGTCTTGCAGGATACAGTGATGCTGACTGGGCAGGAGATGTGGATGACAGAAAAAGTACTACTGGAGGCTGTTTCTACATGGGAAACAACCTAGTATCTTGGTACAGTAAGAAACAAAACTGCATCTCTTTATCAACAGATGAATCTGAGTACATAGCTGCAGGTAGTTGTTGCACTCAACTTCTTTGGATGCAACATATGTTGAATGACTATGGCTTTCATGAAAAACTCCTTCATATATTCTGCGATAATGAAAGTGCCATAAATATCTCAAAAAATCCTGTCCAGCATTCTAGAACCAAACACATAGATCTTCGACACCATTTCATCAGGCAATTAGTTGAGCAGAAACGTGTGACTATAGATTATGTGTCCACAGACAATCAATTAACTGATATTTTTACAAAGCCCCTCGATTTCCTTAGGTTTGATTCCTTGCGTAAAGCGCTTGGGATTTGCCATGTGCAAAACTGAATTTTCTATGATAAGTGCAATTAAAGTTTGTGTCCGGATTGCACTTGAATTTTTTAATCGGACATTATATGTGTCACCTACAAATGTGACATCACTGTTTTTGGACTAGGAATGATTGGAGGTTCATTTTGACTCATTGTTTGTGTGTTAGTTTTTGTGAATTAATTTTTGTTTCCACAGATAACCATGATAGAAGTGTGCTGCCCCCTCTATCGGGAGTGATCAATGACTATGACCTCATTCATCTCAAAGATCATACCTCTATTGGGAGAATTATGCTACCGCATATGCATCTCTGACTTCTATTTAAAAGCTATGTGGATTCTTAAGGAAGTTGTCCACCTAATGTTTGCTTGAACATCATATCAACAAAAGAAGGGAGGAGAAGAAAAATTAGTTCGAACTCCAAAAAAAAAAAAAAAAAAAAAAAAAAAAAAAAAAAAAAAAAAAAAAAAACAAAAAAAAGGAAGAAAAATAGTTCGAATACAACACAAAAAAAAAAAAAAAAAAAAAAAAAGGGAGGGGTTGGGATGATATTCAAGCATATATTAGGAAATTCTCCTTGAAGTCCACGATCGAATTGCTGTGCTAATCGCATATGCATTCATAACCCTTAAAATTTACCTAAATTATGGTTTCTTGAGTATGGTCATGGGGTTATAGTTATATCGTGCATCCAAGAGTTTGCTAGGTGGCCTTCTATTGTGATTCTCTTTAAGATTATCTAATTAATTCATGAAAACCAAGCCCTCAACTTTTAATCTTGTGATCTTCTTGATTTTCTTTTCCTTAAAAAGTTTTTTTCCTTCTTTTAAATTTTTTTTAAAATCTTTGGGCTTTGTGAATTTTTGGCTCTAGTTGTCTCTGGCCACGTGGCTATAGCCATGTCATCTGCCTTCTTTATTTTTTGATGTTTCGTGTGGAGAATATCTTGCTTGTTATTGGTGGCGGATTTTGTGGGATCTTATTCTGATTTGAAAATATCCAGTATCTGAAGAGTCCTCTCTTTTTCTGCCTATTTTCTCGGTCCCTGTGCTTTAAATATCCGCCTCTTTTAGGGTTTGCTTCTCACCTTTATTCTTTCTCTTCTTTTCTTCCGCCGTTCCTTTTCTATTTTCTTGTTTTTCTCTGTATTCACTATTCACCATGGGCAAGAATCGATCTGCCGAGGGCTCCAAGAAACGACGCCACACTCCATCTGCCTCTCCTGCTGAGACGAAGTCCAGAAAATCTTCAAAGAAAGTCCGCCCTACTGTTGTGGAAATCTCTCCTGTTCCCGTCACCACAGATCTGGACCCCGTCCCTTCTCCTGTGGCTTCACCATCACCAAGTCTCAAGACAAGTGATGTGCCTGACCCTGTCGACACCGGCGTGGCTGTTCTTGACGATGATAGCCTCTCTGGAACTCCACAAGATGATCTCTGCCCTCAGATCCAGAGGTTGCCCCCCACAGTGTTGAGTTTCCTGTTCAACTCCGCCGCTCCAATCGAAAACACGAAGGCCCATCTGCCTCCTCTCCTGCCTCCGTGTCTGAAGGTCAACAATCCTCTTCTTCTGAGCCTACTCCTGAGGATGACCCTTTGCGTTCTGAATCCTCTGATTCATCTGTGGGCTCTCAACTCTCTGCTGGTAACTGTTTCTCTCCTCTCTTCTATTCCGCTCTTGCTAAAGAAAATTGGGATAATATGAGTAAGCGTGCCTGCTCTCCTGAGCGTGTTTTGTCTAGGTCTGTCTTACCTTTGTCTGGGATTTTCCGTTTTCTAAAAACTCAAGGGTTGCTTGGCACTATTGTGAGTGCACAACCTTTTGAACGATCTGTTATTGTTGAGTTCTATGCCAATCTTTCTGATCGCTTTTCTGTTGTGGGGTCTCATGGGTATGGGAAGGTGTATGTGAGGGGGTCTTTCTATTCTGTGACACCTGCCTTGATTAATGAGTTTTATAAATGTTCAAACGAGGTTTCTTCCAAACCCTCTGTTTGCAAAGACACTCTGGCCTCTGTCCTCACTGCCAAAGTTCTGAAAAAATGGCCTGGTCCAAAGTCGGCTTTTCATGTGTCTAAGCTGACTCAGCTGTACTCAGTCCTCTTTAAAATAGGCATTTCCAACTGGTTTCCCACTACTCACAATGCTACTCTCAATCCCACCCAAGCTGAGTTTTTATGGTGCATCACTCACGACCTCAAGATCAATATTGGTGAATTAATTTTCACTCAGATTGGTGCCTTAGCCAATTCCCGCACTGAGCGTGAGCATCTGCCGTTTCCTTCTCTGATCTACCAGCTTCTGATCAAACAAGGCCTGCCCACTCGTGATGCCACTCTACTGGACCCTCCTGGCCGTCCAATCACTATCCACGGTAAGGTCCTTTCTGAACATTTTGCTGATCTGCCTCATGTCGATCCTACTGTTGTTCAGATGGTCCCACGTGTGAAAAAGGCTCCTATAGTGGCTGCCTCTGTTCCCATTGTAGCTGCATCTATTCCGCCGCCAGTGGATGTGGTCACCAAGGATGAGCTCACTCGTTTTCAGGAGACTATCCAGGCTCAGCTAGCTCAAGGGTTTGCCTCTATTCAAGATCAGCTGCTTAGGACTTTGGCACATTCTGGTCAGAAAGGGGGAGTAGCAACAACTCCAACTCCTGCGGCTTCCACCAAGACCAAAGATAAAGGCAAAAAGCAGGCATCCCTCCTCACTCCTCCACAGCCCAGCTCTCGTGATGATGATGATTTGTTCTCTGGCTTTAGTTACTAAAGCAGAGAATTGTGTTTCTCGTTTTTATGTTTTTTTCTCTTAAAAACTATCTGCTATTACTTTTGGTCTGTAATAGCTTAGTATTGTTTTCTTTTTGCATCTTTGACTCTATGTGTTATCTCTTTATTTGCATTGATAACTATTTTTGAGTTAATTTTGGAGTGATTATATATCTCTCTCTTATTTGTCTCACTGCAGGAAATACTTAAGTAGCACTGCTATTGTGCTAACAGTATGTGATATTATGTGCTAACAGTCTGTGATGCAGGGGGAGTGCTAACAGTCTGTGATGCAGGGGGAGTCTTTTCTCTTTCCGTCTTATCTGCAGGGGGAGTTCTTGGTAAACATGGGTTCTGACCAAATCTATGCCAAAGGGGGAGATTGTTGGCACCGGATTTCCAAGAAGGAAGAAATCCGCCTCACTTGGGAAGTAAAGATTGGCTAAAGATTTGTTCCCATGTTTATTTTGGAAATTTAGAGTCCTACCTTTGTGATACTTTAGGACTTAGATTTATTTCCTAGTACTTTATTCTTGTTAGGAATCTTTTATGGTTATCTAGATTAGAACTAGATATTGACTAGGATTCTGTTTCCTAGTTATTCGATTTCTTTGGAAGACAGGTCTTTGGAGGCCCATCTCACGCCTATATAAGGCTCCTCACCTCACAAAGACTGTGACACTTTTTTGGGAGAAAAATCACTCCGTTGCTTTGAAGAATCGCTGAAACGTTCTGCTGAACAGAACTGTGCCATCGTTGGATGTGTCAACATATACAGATTGGCTGTATAGATCTCTTGGGAGATCAACCGCGTCACTGAAGGGAGTTCAGGCCAGAAAGGAGTTCTAGGCACGCGGTGTGGAGCTGCTGTTGGAAGAAACACGAAGTTCGAGTTGTGTACAAGAACGGCATATTACATAAAGAGGGAGTCTTTAGTGTTTTTAATAAGTCCTATTAATGTACACTGTAAATCTGAACTAGTGAAATCGTGTTTGCAGGTCCACGTGGATGTAGGGCACAATTGTGTCTGAACCACATTAATTCTTGTGTTTTGTTTATTTACTTTAAGTAGAGTATAACTGTGACAACACAAGATTTATAGTTGTAACTGAATACTGTTTCTACAACTTAACTGTTACAACTTAGATCAACTGATTTCTATAGGCATATAAATCAACTCATCCCCATGTAGGGATTAGTGGTGGAGGAGCTGGAAATGGCTCGGCATTCCGTGTGGAGAACCCGTTGCCGAATTTTTCTCATGGAATGATGAGTAGCATGGCTGTAGTGCCAAGTGGGTCCCGAGCTTGATCGCCCCGCCGCCGCTTCATTCGAGGTTTGCCACCGCTCCACCGTCTTTTGGGTTGACCACTCGAACGACATTAATCCGCATCATGAAATAAAAGGGTTAGTCACATTATTAATGGATGTGTTTGTGAATATCTTTCGAACGTAATTGGTATTGTTTGTCCTTCTCTCATTCCTTGAAGATCTTATTTTTCTATAATGATTCATATGTTTTTTTTTTGTCATTTATCACTGAACAAGATGTGAGCTTTTGCATTTAGATTTATAGATCGAAAATGTTTATTTATGAATCTCGTTTTTGTTTGATAAATGACCTGCTACATTTTTGCTGATATGTAGGTTCAGCAAACATGTATTAATTGTGGCATTCGTTTCGGAAAGTACTCTTGCTCAAAATGCAATTTCTTTGACGATTGCGTAAGATTCTAATATCTGAAACCATTTGTTATTAATTATAGTAATTCAAGCAACACTATGATTCTCATTTCCAGGTTTTGAAGAATCAGTATCACTGTGAGAAATATGAAATATGCAGGTTGATAAGTTCGTCCGACAAAATTTTATTTCTTATTTTTTTAAATTAATTACATCTTTTTTCTGTTTTGACAGAACTGGTGAGAAGGATAATTTTTCCAATGTCATAGATGTGGTAAGTAATGCTATAGATTATAGTTTGGAATAAGGCAAATTGATTTCCTGGTATGGAATTTAGGCGGTTAAATTTATTCAATTCCTGTTTAAGAGTGTTGCTATTCAAATGCATTGAAGGCTGTCTTCTCTACCCACACGCTTGCTTTTTTCTTCCTCGATACTGTTAATTTTCTCTCTTCGATGGTGGTAGCGGCTTTTCTCCACCCACACGATTGCTCTCTTCTTCCTCGAGACTTTTGATTGTCTCTCTTTGATGGCTGCAGCCTTTTCCAAGTTCCAACCATACATATGGTGGTATGAGTTTCAAGGTTTGCTCCCTTCCAGTCAGACAAACGGAGATTAGTTTTAGTTCTTTATACTAATGTCCAGACTGATTGACGACTTTCAGGCGTGTTCATACTTTATATGTCGGTTCTAAATTGACATAATGCTCGCGAGAAAATCGGGGGAAATTCTTCTGTTAGTTTGCTTCTGGAATGACGAGGGGCTCATTATTTTTTTATTTTTTTGCAACTAATCAGTGATTTTTTCTTCCTTTATACAACTCTAAATTGGCGATTTTGCTTCTCTCTACAAGCATTGGCAGCATAGTTTTTGATAATTTCAGGTCTTAACACCTTTCCTCTTTGAGTGTGTGTTAAAAGATCTTTTTTTTCTTCGTAATTTCAAGTCTGTGCATTTCTCCCCCTTTTTCGTGCGTGTGTTTTAAAGGTTTTATTTTTTTTGAATGAAATAGGAAGTTGTCGTGTTTGAACTCTTTATTTTCCTTTCCTCGGTTGATACAGACCACGCGAGGATTTCCGGGAGAAGCACATAGGTAAGAAGAAAGCGCGAGTATCAACGAACTTTTAGAACATTATTTTATTTGTTTTCCCTGGCAATCCAGCCCACGTTGCAAGGTAGGAATTGCTCTTTCAACTCCCGTTTCAGCACCTCCCAAGTCTCGATCTTGACTCGGTTGGCACTTGCATCGTCTGACAAACGAGCACGCCACCACAATTTTGCATCCCCCACTAGATACATGCTTGTAATGGTAACTTTCTCGCGATCCGGAACCTTCGCTGCCTCGAAGTAATTCTCCATATCCCACACGAAGTTTTCAACTTCTTTGGCGCTGCGTACACCATCAAACGCAGTCGGTTCCGGCACACGAACCTTGGATCCCGATGTTCTGCCCTCAGAACTCGAGCCTTCATTACGAACAGCCCTCTTAAGCACCGCCAGATCTGTAAGCATCCCATCAAGCTTCGTCTCAACGGCATCAATGAGGAGTCCCATCTCCTCGGCAACAGACGTGAATCTGCCCTCCACAAATTCGGGCAGATCGTCCAACGATCTTGACAAACAATCGATTTCTCGCTGCCCATCAGCGAGCTTTTGTAAGATCGGTGGATCCGTTGGATCTAGGGGCGGCCCAACCAAGGCTTCAAGACGTTGCAGCCTTGATTCCATCTCTAGCATCATCACACGAGTAGGATTTGGATTTGTCGAAGACCCAAAATCTTCAGCCATGCCGAACAGCAACACGTTCAGAACCCTTGAACCGGGCTCTGATACCAACTGTTACATGGGTTAATTTATCACCGAAATTTTCCCACCGTACGGCCTGATTTGCCCACCAAACCAGTCAGCCTTCCTCACGATTTCCTTCGCACAAAACGCACAACACAAGTCTTTTCAAGCCAACGTAAACGAACACAAGAGTATGCAGCGGAAAACAAACACACAAGCACGTTTACGGGCAATGCCCAACCTTTATATTAATTCCCACAACGAATACAAAGGAGACTAAGGTGCACACACAAAATCCTCACTCAAAATTGCCCAACAATTGCAATCTGAACTCTCATATGCTAGATGATACTAGATGCCTCGGATTTGTGCACTCATAGCCAAATAAATACAAGGAAAAGGTAGTTTTCACACAAACTACCTAAGGACACATGGCAGCATACAAACATGACACTTGGCTAACTATTACAAGTAATAAGGGGCAGTTTTCATGCATTTCCAGGCCTCAACTGCTCCATAACTGCCCTCAAATCCGCCCCTAAGGCTGATTTTCGAAGCCCAACTTGACCGGGCGCGCCCGTGCGCGCCGAACGGCCCAAACAGCCCGGCCGGTTGCTAGGCAGCCCGTCTGCCTTGCCTTTTCCGCACGTTTGCTTGCCTTTACCGATTACTTGCCAGTTCTTCGCCCACACGGTCATCGGCACGCCCGCTCATCGGGCTGCCTTGCTTGCCTTGCCAATTTTGCCCACACTTGTCAAGTCGTGGTCGATTTCCCTCGAACGTTCGTTTGCCCACGTTATCGGCTGCATGCCGATTACTGCCCACGCTTGTCCGACTTTGCTGCCGAGCAACGCCCGTGCCAGCCACAAGTAATATCGATCACCGTTCCCACTTGAATCAAGCCGATCCTTGCTTTCTCGGCCAAGCACCCCGAATGCTTGCCGAACGCCCGACCACTCATTGGCCGGTTGTGTGGCTGCCTTGTGCCAATCCCCACTTGGCACCATTTATCGGTCATGACTCGGCCACACTCGAGTCATTACCGATATCACCGATTAAGGGGGTAACAGACCTCCCCCACCAACGGTGTTCGACGCCCTCGTCGAACCGAAACCATCGGCTTCAGCTTTCCCTCGTTTCCACTTGTCTTGCCACCGTCTTCGATTGTGCTTAAGCACCAGCACCACATCGAACCCCGAATTCCAAGTCTGATCCCACGAACATCCCACATATTCTTTCAGCCCTCGGAAAAATGAACGCCAACCACGTTCAAACAGCAGCACCCAACCACAAGTGAAAATACTAGTTTTTGGCACAACTAGCATTTTATCTCGATTGCCCCACCGATCGAGAAAGGAGATCACCAACCCACGGAAACATTTTCTTTTCCCTTTTTTTTTTTCTTTTTTTTTTTCCTTTCTGCTGCTTTCAAGTCCCATTATATGTAACGGACTATACTTCCGACCTTAACCTCGCTCCATACATTATTGTTGTGGGTGATATATGGGGAAGATGAAATTGGCTGTTGTTTCTCTTCGGTTTACAGAAATGTTTATCATTTTCTTTTCTTGCACTAATTTTCAACTAAATTTTCTTATTTCTTGGTGGAAATACATTGACTGCAGATCTGCTCATGTTGTCGTGTTCTATGATGACATGGAAATCTTGTCCGATAATCAAACTGGGATTGCTGTAAAAGAGAATTGACTTGTTCAATTTGAGGCGACGAATAATACGGAAGTGAAAAACGTGCAGGATTTGGAGGATTTGCAGAATGCCTTGGCAATTCTTTATCGGAAAAGGCAACAACTGGTAATGTTTTTTTTTTTTTTTTTTTTTTTCCAGTTTAAATGGATTAAATTTATAATGTAATAAGTATCGTGTTGTAATTTATATTTGTCGCGGCAGTGTTCTCAAATCTGCACTATGGAAGATGAGTATGCGTTATATGAAGATCACATTAAACGAATAAGGGGCCATAAGGCCATAAGCCATTTTTTCACTCTCTTTTATCTTTTGTCGATTTTCCTTTTTTTTTTTTAAATAAATAAATTGAAATTTGTATATTTCGATAGGTGGTGAAGTTGGTTTAGCTCGTAAATGTATTGAATCAATCCTAACTGGGAAGAGTCATTTGCTGCTGAAGAATGAAAATCACGACAACCGTAAATCCACAAAGCAAACAAAATCACCTGACATTTTTCTCCCCGATAGATCTTCATGTCAAGTAAGTTATTATGTTCTTATACATATTTGTTTATTTAATTTAATTTTTTTGAAATAAATAAATAATTAAATTAAAACATTGTGTATTATATTCTCAGGACTTGGAGTATATATGCGTGAAGAATAATTGGAGGCTGACAAAATATTTTATCGCACCATCAGATGGTAACACAATAAATTTCGTTCTTTCTCAAAAAACATAAGCTGATTAATTCAATTCGTGTGATATTAACCTGAATGACAGCGCGTGCGATGCGAAATAGGTATATAATATAGGGACCAAAAATCGTAAAAATTGATCAATTTGTTGACATTTAAGATTTATTTGAACATTTGAATCGACATAGATATGAATGAATTGAATCGTAAGATTTGAATCGTAAATCATAAGATTGTGTGCTCAATATTGCGAATTTTCCTAAACGTGGCTGATATTTTGGATATTGAAAGAGAGATCCACCTTGGGGTCAAATTTGCAATTTGGTTGGAGCGGGTAGGAAGATGGAGTAAGTATAGGGGTGATTCTGCAATTTTCAGAACTGTTTGAGCCTTTCAGAACTGTTTGAGCCAGGGAGGTGGATTTTCAGATATTACAAATTGACCTCCACTTGGGGGCATTTCCGGTTTAAGGACCAAAATTTAAAATGGTATATAATATTGTGACAAAAACTGTAATTATCACAAGTTTATCATAAATAATATAATAAATTAAAGTTTCTAAATTGTAAATCGTAAAATTTGATCGATTTGTTGATATGTAAGACAACAAATCCACCTCCCCGACTGAAACAGTTTTGAAAATTGCAGAATCACCTCTATACTTGCTCTATCTTCCCAGCCGCGCTACCCAAATTGCAAATTTAACCCCCAAAGTGGATCTCTCTTGCAATATTCGAAACATCCGCCACCAACGCAGTATGCTTCGACTCCTCAGCTATAATCGTGTGTGACTCATTTACGAAAATTCGTAATACCGAGTTTAAAATCTTATGATTTACGATTGAATTCATTCATACCTAAATCGATTCAAAAGTTAAAATAAATCTTAAATATCAACAAATTTTACGATTTACGATTTAGGAAAACTTTAATTTATTATATTATTTATAATAAACTTGTGATAGTTTCAATTTTTGTCTCTATATTATATGCCCTTTTTAATTTATTAATATACCATTTTTTAATTTAGTCCTTAAACCGGAAATGCCCCCCCAAGAGGGGGGGGGGGGGGGGTCAATTTGTAATTTCTGAAAATCCACCTCCCTGGCTGAAATAGTTTTGAAAATTGTAGAATTACCCTTATACTTACTCCATCTTCCCAGCCGCACTACCCAAATTGCAAATTTGACCCCAAATTGGATCTCTCTTGCAATATCCGAAATATCTGCCACCAACGCAGTATGCTTCGACTCCTCCTCAACTATAATTGTGTGTGACTCATTTACGAAAATTCGCAATACCGAGTATAAAATCATATGATTTACTATCCAAATTTTTTTTTTAATTTTTTTTAATATATTTTTAATATTTTCTTAAAAAAAATTAAACAAAAAATTGATTTTTACAAGTTTACTACGTTGAATATGACTATAGTTATAGTTGAATATGACTATAATCTAATATGACTGTATGTGACTATATCAATTATAGTCATATTATTTCTTTATTTTGTCGGTTTTCGCATTTTCAACTTTAAATACCTGATTATATAGTATAGTACAGCATGTTTACCAAATTATATTAAAAAAACGAAGATCGCCTATTATTTACGAAAAAAATTCCAATCAACATCCGCATAAAAAAAATCACAATTTTGAATCTTGTTATTACAAGTCAACTTGTAGCCACACATATACATCGAAAAAAACACATGTATCATTGTAAATTAGAAAAAAAAACCTACATTTCTTATATACGACTATGTACGACTACATATGACTACATGGTTGATTCTCTCCAATTAGTCTGTTTTTCGACAATTAATTCGAGAAAAAAATATCAATTAACCATGCCTGTAGTCATATTAAGTATGTATTTATTCAATAACAGTGGGTCCAATGTGAGTCCAATGTGACTACAATGTGACTACACTCCTAATTGCGCTATGGGTTCCTCAAATCTCTTCGGCGTTGTTTTATTTGCATCAATCCGATATGGGTTAGTGGTGAGGAGGCGGAGGCAAGAGTTTTGGGGTATTGATGGGGTAGGAAGGAGGAAAGGCGTAACCCTAGATGGCGGTTGTGGCATGTGGCTTGCATCTAGAACAAATAAAATGCAATTAAGAAGAAGAATGAATTACATTTGGTAATATTGTCGGGCTCTCTTAAGTACTTCACCTGAGAAACATAAACAAAGTATGAATCTTAAATCATGAGAATATATATATATATATATATATATATATATATATATATATATATATATATATATATATATATATATATATATGCGATCTTCTTGAACATACATTAAAAAAATGTGATTTCTTGGAATCAGTTGGAAGCGCAGGTGCACTACTTCTGAACAGTTGTATGGATTGGCTTTCATATATACCTTTCTTTCATTTGCATCTCAAAATCTTGCTCGGAAATTTATTTCATCCTGAGAGTTTCCAAATGGATAATCTATCCTACTTATAAAAGTATGAATACTTAACTAGTTTCTTCCCTTTTTTGTATGGACAAAATTACCCTATAAAATAACCTTTAGATATAGAATTTTTTGGATAACATGGTCATTTGACTAATATACTTTAATAATTGTAATAACTAATAATAACTCTTCCTTAAATAATTTAGTTTGATTGTATTTATAAATAAAAACAAAACCACGCATTTAATTAAAAGTGACATTTAAAATTGGCAAAAGAAATATAAAATGGTGTACTTTAGCTAGATAAGATTTAGGGTAATTAGAAAATATATGTTGGTACTAAGATAACCATATGAATATATTTTCGAAAAAAATGATAAAATTTAAAGGGTAATTAAGTAATATTGATTTCAAATCAATTTCCCAAAAAAATTATAACCAATCAGTAGTATATTGTATATCAATTAGAGTAATTGGTTTTTAGGATTCACTTGACAAAAGCACATAAAAACAATAAACAATACAATGGTGTTTAGCAACCAACGTTTAGAAAGAAGCAGGCGAAAATGATTCATGAATTTACAAATTATATGTATTAATGTAAAGTTTAAATGACATTCAATACACAAAACTCAAACGGTCTTTTTAATTTGTTATGAATTTTAATTTTAAAGCAGTTACAACTTACAAGTTACAGCATATAATCAATTTAATATTAATTTATCAATAAAATGTCTATATGGATGCATGTAGACATGACCACGGATCGGTTTGGTTCCGCTTCAGGCTCTGAATTTGGAGTAATCGTAACTGAATCGGATATTTCTGGTTCTTTACGGTTCGATTCCAGACAGTTCCCGGTTCTAATCGGTAGAACCGGTCGGTTCTTGATAATATATATTTTTTTTTAATTTTTTGTTATTATTATATTTAACTTAAAAAGAGAGTAAATTTTCTTTTTTTTAAACAGTGGAAAGAATACTTAACAAATGTAATTTTTTTTTTAATACTGAAAGTTTTTTTAAAAATACTTCAAAAATATTTTTGTACTTTCAAAAAGTAAAAGGAATTAGTTATAAAAATTAAAAGAAAAAAGGAAAGAAATCAAAAGGGCTTAAAAATGAAAAGGAAAGAATTAGTTGTAATTATAATTAATATCTAAATTATTATTTTTAAACCGGTTAGATTGGTTCTAACCGCGTTCTAACCGGCGGTTATGAAAATGGGAACTGGAATCGAACCGATTTTTCCAATTCCGATTCCGATTCTGGTTAATCTGGTTTCGATTGGGTTAAAAAACCGTTGACCCGGTTCGGTTCAGGTTATAACCGAAACCGGTGGTCATGTCTAGATGCATGTAACAATACCTAAAATATATAAAATATATAGGCTCTTTTACTATACACACACTATAATATGTCATTCTCACCAGATGCGCATAAATCACAATTCAGATTCAAATAGCAACATCATCATCAACGATTCAAACTCCAATCTACAGATCCGTGTGCATGACGTATGTATTATAGCTCATGAATCATTTGGCTTCTCTTTTATTTATTATCTTCATTTGATTTATCTGGTCTTTTTTCTCAGTTAATGGAATGACTGATGAAGAAGGACTTGAGTGAATAGATCGTAGTGGGGTTACTTGATTTCTTGCTAATCACTCGTGGGGAAACTTTAATTGGTACATCTTACTGTAAGTCTCTCAAAACAGACAAGAGCATTTGTAACTACATACATGCTTTGTATCTCAAGAATTCACGCAAGATACTTAAATAAATTATATAAAAGAAGTTCTAATTTGTGATGTACATGCCTTCTCAGTTATTACAATCGAACACACATTCTCATGAATATCAAAGTGTAGAATATATCAATGGATATGGAACTTTACGATGAAGAAAAATATAATTTCACTATTTGGTTCTATCCGGTTGTAGAGGATGGAATACATGTTTAAGTATCAAACATAATCTCATTTTTTTACTATTTAACTTATTTGATAGATTATGATAAATTGATTGAATCTCTCTCTCTATATTTCTTTAGACCATGAATCTCTTTATATATTGCCCTTCTTTTTCCTTGAAAATTCTGTAGAACCGCATTCCTACTTGATAGATTTGTTCTGCCTCTTACATTCAGAAAATTTGTATAGAATTCACCATCTTTAATTCACACCTCTTTGGTACGCAACTCTTTAGAATTCAATGTTGCTTTAACTTCAACAAATATTTGTAATAAACCCCGACCCTCATAGAAAACATCATTTGCATGTCCACAATTTATCACTTAAATAATTTTGAAAATATATTTTCCTATTTTCAGGTATGAATAAAAGTATAACATGCTATTGATTGAAACTAAGTAAATAACGTTATTTAATGATGATCATGAGCACATCAAGATTTTGGTGGGGGGATATATTTAAATTACCAAGATCAAAATAATTTAAAAAATCATGAATAAAAATATAAGTATAATGTATGAATCTAACTGTATTGCATATTAAGTAAACGTTATATTATATTGAAAAACAATATGAATATATATCAAATAACTTAGATATTTCCGGTATCTATTTAGTTATTTCGATCGAATATATGTTAAAAAATAGTACAAATTTAAAAAAAATCACATAAATATATTGACCCAAGACGTGCAACGCACGTCCACCTTCCTAGTTATAATAAATATATTTATTCATCTATGTTGGCCCATGGTGATCATGAAGGCATCAATTTGAGTTCAAATGGATCTTCCAAAACCTCCATCTTTAATGTCATTACCTGGTATGTTTGTTTTTTATCGTGAAAAGGTGAAACACATTATTATGTTTACTTTTTATGCGCCTCGGTTTTACTTGTCTGCAGGGTTCGCCGGAACGGTCGGAGGGGCCGTTCCAGAACGGGAACGGTGCCCGCCGTTCCGGAATCCCTAACAAAACCGTTCTCTCCCTTTTGATGCGGCGGACCACCGTGACGGCCGAGACGTGGCCGGGAAACGGCACCGGAACGGCGTGGGCACGGCCGGAACGGAAAAAAAAAAAAAAAAAAAATTGGGAACGAGACCCTTTGACACGGAAAAAAAACTGAAAAAAAAAGAAGAAAAAAGAAAATTGGGAACGAGATAATTGGTAAAAGAAGAGTGTAAATTATTTTTTAAATTAAAAAAAAGAGTTTAAATTAAAAAAAGAGTTTAAATTATTTTTTTATTTGTTTTTTATGGAGTTAAGAGCTAATTTTTTTGGATAATGAGACCGCACTAATCCCTCTAATTTCCTATTAATAAGAGAAAGTAACAATAAATAAAACATGACTATAATTTATGTATTTAACCGAAAGAAAAATAGCAATAAACATATATTTTTTTTACAGAAAATATTAAATAAAATTTATGTATTTAACCGAAAGGAAAATAGCAAAAATACATGTAATTTTTTAATGTTAATGCAAGGTTGTTGTAATATTTTTTTTTAAGTTTTAATAATTTTAGCATACTATTGTATTGTAATGTTGGTATTAAAAATATATTTTTAAAAAATATATTTTTTAGTATTTTAATTAAAAAAATTTGTTCCGGCCGCGACGGAACTGCGACGTTGCAATGGAACTGGAACGGCAGTATCCGCGACAGCCGACTGTTCTGTGCCGGCGAACCATGCTTGTCTGAACAATGCTATGTGGAATTAATGAAGGAGTTTGAACAGTAGATAAACTTATAAAGATGCAATAGATTGAGGTGGTGTGAATAAAAAGCTAAGTGGCTCGAGCAAATTATTCGTCCAAATTGCAAATTTAACCCCAAAGTGGATCCCTCTTGCAATATCTGAAATATCCGCCACTAACGCAATATGCTTCTACTCCTCCTCAGCTATAATCCCGTGTGACTCAATTACCAAATTTCGCAATACCGAGTTTAAAATCTTATGATTTACGATTCAAATCTTACGATTCAATCCGTTCATACCTAAGTCGATTCAAAAGTTAAAATAAATCTTAAATATCAACAAAACGATCAAATTACGATTTAAGATTTAATAAAACTTTAATTTAATATATTAATTTTAATAAACTTGTGATAATTACTGTTTTGATCCCTATATTATATACCATTTATAATTTTGTTGCTTAAACCGGAAATGCCCCCAAGTGGAGGTTAATTTGTAATTTCCGAAAATCCACCCCCTTGGCTGAAATAGTTGTGAAGATTGTATAATCAACCATATACTTACTCCATCTTCCTAACCGCTCTAACCAAATTGCAAATTTGACTCCAAAAAGTAGATCGCTCTTTCACTATCCAAAATATCCGCCACATTTATTAAAATTCGCAATAACGAACATACAATCTTATGATTTACGATTCAAATCTTACGATTCAGTTAATTCATAACTACGTCGATTCAAATGTTCAAATAAATCTTAACTATCAACAAATTGATCAAATTTACAATTTTTGGTCCCTATATTATTTTACCTTTTTTTAAAAAAAAATTGATCCTTAAACCAAAAATGCAGCCCAAGTGGGGGTCAATCTGTAATTTTTGGAAGTCCACCAACCTGGCTGAAATAATTTTGAAAATTGCAAATTTAACCACACAGTGGATCTCTCTTGCAATATCTAAAATATCCGCCACCAACGCAGTATGCTTCAACTCCTCCTCAGCTATAATCGCTTGTGACTCATTTACGAAAATTCTCAATACCGAGTTTAAAATCTTATGATTTACGATTCAAATCTTACGATTCAATCCGTTCATACTTAAGTCCATTCAAAAGTTAAAATAAATTTTAAATATCAATAAAACGATCAAATTTTACGAATCACAATTTAAGAAATAAATAATTTATTTTATTATTTATAATAAACTTGCGATAATTACATAATTGCTCCCTATATTATATACAAATTTTAATTTTGGGCCTTAAACAGGAAATGCCCCCAAGTGGAGGTCAATTTGTAAAGTTTGAAAATCCACCTCGTTGGCTGAAATAACTCTGAAAATTGTAGAATCACCCCTATACTTACTCCATCTTCCTAGCCGCTCCACCCAAATTGAAAATTTTACCCCAAAGTGGATCTCTCTTTCAATATCCAAAATATCCGCCACATTTACGAAAATTTGCAATACCGAGCATAAAATCTTATGATTTACGATTCAAATCTAACGATTCAATCCATTCATATATATATGTCAATTCAAATGTTAAAATAAATCTTAAATATCAATTAATCGATCAAAGTTTACGATTTTTGGTCCCTAAATTACAAAAAAAATAAAAATTGTTTTTTTTTTTTTTTTATTTTGGTCCATGAACAAGAAATGCACCCCAAGTAGGGGTCAATTTGTAATTTCTGGGAATCCACTTCCCTGACATAATCCATTTTGAAAATTGCAGAATCACCGATATACTTATTCCATCTTCCGAGTCGTTCCACCCAAATAGCAAATTTAACACCAAAGTGGATCTCTCTTGCAATATTCGAAATATCCGCCACATATTCCATTTTGAAATCCGAAATATCCGTTTTGAAAATTGCTTCCGAAATATCCGCCACATATTCCACCAAAGTGGCTTCGACTCCTCAACTATAATCATGTGTGACTCATTTACGAAAATTCGCAATACCGAGTTTAAAATCTTATGATTTACGATTCAAATCTTACGATTCAATTATTCATACCTAAGTCGATTCAAATGTTAAAATAAATCTTAAATATCGACAAAACGGTCAAATTTTACGATATACGATTTAAGAAAACAATAATTTATTATATTATTTACAATAACGTGTTATAATTACTATTTTGGTCCATACATTGTATTCCCTAGCTGAAGCAGTTCTGAAAATTGCAGAATCACCCCTATACTTAGTCAATCTTCCTAACCGCTCCACCCAAATTGCAAATTTGACCCCAAAGTGGATCTCTCTTTCAATATCCAAAATATCCGCCACATTTATGAAAATTCGCAATACCGAGCATAAAATCGTAAGATTTACGATTCAAATCTTACGATTCAATTCATTCATATCTATGTTGATTCAAAGGTTAAAATAAATCTTAAATATCAACAAATCGATCAAATTTAACGATTTTCGTTCCCTATATTATTATACCTCTTTTTCATTTTGGTCCTTAAAACAGAAATGCACTCCAATTGGGGGTCAATTTGTAATTTTTGGAAATCACCCTCCCTGGACGAAACAATTTTGAAAATTGCAGAACCACCCCTATACTTACTCCATCTTCCCAGCAGCTCCACCCAAATTGCATATTGAACCCCGAAGTGGATCACTCTTGCAATATCTTAAATATCCGCCACAAAAGCAATATTCTTCAAGTCCTCCTCAGCTATAATCGCTTGACTCATTTACAAAAATTCGCAATAAGGAGTTTAAAATCTTATGATTTATGATTCAAATCTTACGATTCAATCCGTTCATACCTAAGTCGATTCAAAAGTTAAAAAAAATCTTAAATATCAACAAGACGAGCAAATTTTAAAATTTACAATTGAAGAAAACTTTAGTTTATTATATTATTTATAATAAAACTGCGATAATTACAGATTTGGTACATATATTATATACGAATTTTTAATTTTGGTCCTTCAATCGAAAGTGCCCCCAAGTGGAGGTCAATTTGTAATTTCCAAAAATCCACTTCCCTGCTGAAATAGTTGTGAAGATTGCAGAATCAACCATATACTTACTCCATCTTCCTAACCGCTCCACCCAAATTGCAAATTTGACTCCAAAAAGTGGATCTCTTTTCAAATATCCACCACCAACGCAGTATCCTTCGACTCCTCCTCAGTATAATCGTGTGTGACTCATTTACGAAAATTCGCAATTCCGAGTTTAAAATCTTATGATTTACGATTCAAATCTTACGATTCAATTCATTCATACCTAAGTCGATTCAAAAGTTAAAAAAATATCTTAAATATCAACAAATAGATCAAATTTTACGAATACGATTTATGTAAACTTTAATTTATTATATTATTTATAATAAACTTGTGACAATTACATTTTTTGTCCCTATATTATACACCATTTTTAATTTTGGTCTTTCGACCGGAAATGCCCCAAGTGGAGGTCAATTTGTAATTTCAAAAAATCCACCTCCCTGGCTCAAACAGTTCTGAAAATTGCAGAAGCACCCTTATACTTACTCCATCTTCCTACCCGCTCCACCCAAATCGCAAATTTGACCCCAAAGTGGATCTCTCTTTCAATATCCAAAATATCCGCCACATTTATGAGAATTCACAATCCCGAGCATAAAACCTTATGATTTACGATTCAAATCTTACGATAAAATAAATCTTAAATATCAACAAATCGATTATTTTTTACGATTTTTGGTCCCTATATTATATACCTATTTCGCATCTCACACGCCGTCATTCATGTAGCCTTTAACGGAAGGAAGAAAATTAACTCCTGATTAATCAACTTTCGTTAACACAGAAACGGGTTTGCATTTTGACAATCATTTGTGCACAAGCAAAGTCCCTTGTTTCTTAGGGAGTGGAGCCCACACCACCCTCCGTAGACAACTTCAAATCGTCACTTCCCATCGCCACATTCGACACAAATTTTACCTAATCGCAAAAAACAAGGTAAAAAAAATGCAGCCTAAAATTCGATATATGAAAGTATGTCGAAAATACATAATACGATAAGTTCTCGTATTCACCCGAGGCACCCGGCACCGCGCCATGCGCGGTGCTCTACACTAGTATATATATATATATATATATATATAGGGCAAATTACCAAAACCCCCCTGAGGTAAGCCTAAATAACGAAAATCCCCCCATGTTCTCGTAATTACGAAAACCCCCCTGAGGTATGCAGACATCTTACAAATCGCTCTAACGGTGTTAAACTCGATAGAATCTTTTTGATTCTCCCGAATATTCCTCCGATAATACCAATTTTGCCCTTGTACACGAAATTACCCTTAGGGGGGTAATTGTAAGCATTTTATCCGGTGCGATGTTGATCGGATTAGGGCTCGAATCTCTTCCGGTGGAATCTAATCTCAAATCACGTCCGCATAACGCAATGCAAGGCCCGTCCCTCCAAGCGTTGTGGGCCCCGCGGAATGGAACACCTTGTTGCTTTTCACAATCTTTTCCTCGTCAGCTCCATAACCGCCATCACCGTCATTACCATTATCATCTTCGTCGAAGAAGAGAAGTGATTTCCGGCTGTAAAAGCGGACCATGGTAGGTTTCGACGTGGTTAAAAGAGGACCCGAATGCGGAACGAGCTTTTCCTTGATTGTTTCGATAGGGGGTGGATTAATCCCCTGCCCTAAAACAGAGCAAATTCTTGCATACAGAAGGAATACAAATCTTGCCATCAAGTCAACACTTTTATCGAAAGTTTTGGACCAGAGTGAAATCTCTCTGAAATATCGAACATCTTTGCGCTGATTCTCGAGTTTGTGATTGAAAAGGTCGAAATTGGCCTTCTGCAGCAGCTCGATCTGCCTCTCCTTCAATTGCTTCAGCCTCCACTCCGAAACCTCCATCTCCGTCAAACCCTCCAATGCTGCGTGCAAAGACGAGGTGGCGGAGACTAATTTCTCCATTTTCCGCAGCTTCTTGTCGGCGGTTCTCGAGCCGTATTCGAGTTTGCCGAAATCAATGATGCCGAGTTTCAAATCGGTGTAGACGAGATCGAATCGATTGAGCCCTAAATCGTCGCATTTTTTCCCCAATCGAGAAACGGAGTTGGCGGCGCGATCGAGATCCTCGAGCCTCTCGGCAAAGGCGAGGCTCAGCAGAAACTCCTCGTCAACGGAATTCAAATACGCAACTCCTTGGGATTTGATGACGCCCGGTTCAAGGCGTTCGCCGGTGCACGCCTCCTGTTCGACGATTTGCCTCTGAGAGAATCACATTTTCAGCTTTTTTCTTTTATTTTCACATATTTAACAGAAGGATATAATAGACATTTCACGTTTTCGGTTAAAAAAATTCGGTCAACCGTTAGTCAAGGGGGGTTTTCGTAATTACGAGAACGTGGGGGGATTTTCGTTATTTAGGCTTACCTCAGGGGAGTTTTGGTAATTTGCCATATATATATATATATATATATATATATATATATATATATATATATATATATATATATATATATATATATATATATCCGCATAAACTAAAAGAAACAACTAAAATAACAAATATCCGCATGAATTATGCATAAAATTTAAATAAAATAAAATTATTCGCTTTATTTCTAACACACAGAATTTATAAGTATTTTTTAATTTAAAACTAGGGCAAATTACCAAAACCCCCTGAGGTAAGCCTAAATAACAAAAATCCCCCCCACGTTCTCGTAATTACGAAAACCACCCTTGACTAACGGTTGACCGAATTTTTTTAACCGAAAACGTGAAATGTCTATTATATCCTTCTGTTAAATATGTGAAAATAAAAGAAAAAAGCGAGTTTATTGCATTTACTGCCCCTATGAAAATCGCAATTGCGCGATTCCCCCCTATCATAAAAAAATTAGCAAATACCCCCCTATACTTTTCTTTAGGATGCACACTCCACCCATTTACATTTAACCAGTTGACCAGCTGTGAAAATACCAAAATACCCCTAAGGTGTTTTTGCAATTAAAAAATGTATAATTGTTTTTTTATTGTGATTGTTTTATTTGAAAACACAATTTGGTTTTTTTATTTCTGTAATATTTGTATAATTTAATTGATTTGGTTAAAAATCTATTGTAACATTTAAAGTTTTCTATATTTTTTTTGAAATTTTATTCAGTTCATTTTATCAAATATAAAAAAATAGATTAAAAAAGAACAAAAAAATAAAGAAGAGACATCATCTTCTACCCGTCAAACCACCCCACGCCCCAAAAAAAACATCTTTCATCTACTTCCCAACCGCCGCCGCCAGCCCCCGACCACCCATTGGCTTTCGTACTTTTATGGACGGAAACCATCTTTTCGGTCTGGGATTAGTATTAGCAGAAGATAAATTGGAGTTAGAAATAATTAGAGATTCATATTTTCTGCTAGCTGCTCACCTTCCTTCCACCACCGCCGCCGCCCCTTTCTCGACTGCCGGAGCGCTGCTGCTGTTGTTCATTTTCCTTATCGCGGCCGCAATTTGCAGCGCTATTTTCTTGTTTCTTACACCTTCAGAACCTGCAAATCTGAGTTTTGGATGTAAATGGTGGAGAGGATAAAGAAGAGAGGATAGCAGAGACAGAGCGTCGGTGAATAAACCCAATCGCGCGATGACAGCGGCGCCGGCGATGGTGATGATTTGTAGGAGTAGGCGGCTAATTTGGGAATGGGGCTGAAGATTTAGGGTGCAAATTAGGGTTTTTAAAAGAACTTTATAAATTACAAATTGATCCTTACGAAATCAAATTATTCATAATTAAACCCAACTGAGTTAATGTTTATTTGTGCGAGGCTAAAATTGGTATTATCGGAGGAATATTCGGGAGAATCAAAAAGATTCTATCGAGTTTAACACCGTTAGAGCGATTTGTAAGATGTCTGCATACCTCAGGGGGTTTTCGTAATTACGAGAACATGGGGGGATTTTCGTTATTTAGGCTTACCTCAGGGGTTTTTTGGTAATTTGCCCTTAAAACTAATAATAAAAAATACAACAAACTAGGACCTTAATATAAATACTAATTGCGCATGTCTTTCTCATTTCAATGGGGTTGTCTTTTCCGGTTCATGGATCTTCATTTTTGTTCCCATTTTTATTTATAGTTTTATCCTTTTCTTTTTAGGGTTAATGAGACATAACCCCCTTATTATGAAAAATATTAGAACTAATCACCCCTTATTATTTTTAATAAGTCAAACCCCCTCAATTAGCGTCATACCAATACTACCCTCACATTTTGTATTAGAAATCAGCTCCCCCGCCATCTATCTGAACTACGGGATTCATATCAAATATTCATAATAAAAAAAATCTCTCCCCCCTAAATCAGGGCAATATGCAGAATATCATCCCAATAATTCGCTAAAATCTGCCCATGGTCTACGGCCTTCGATGGAACCCTAGTTTTCTACATTTGTTGGAGAAAAAAATCACAATTGTGTGAATCGAGGAGAAGCAGACACAAAAACATAGTGAAATAAAAAAAAATCGAATAAAGGTAGGCTTCTATGAAATTCGTTTTTCCTACAACATATAATTAGATTTCTCTGTTTTATGTGATAATACGACATATTCCCATTTTTTTGTTTTCAATTTCAGCGGCTCTGGAGACCATTGAAGTCCCTGACAAAACTTTGAGCAAGGGTTGAAGTGAACTACAAATATTATATTGAACTACGAAGTTTTTAGTCAACTTCAATTTTACAGGAAACTATGGATGAATATTTGCAGTAACCTTCAAAGATTATAGAGAACTATAATAGTAACTTGTAGTAAACTTTGTAGTCATCTACACTCAGAGTCAACTATAAAATCGGGTAGTTCACTATATTTTTCCCAAAGTCCACTATAAAAAGTAGATAGTCAACTATAATTTTTACGATGTCAACTATAAAAAAATGGTAGTTAACTATATTGTTGCCAGAGTCAACTACAAAAATTAGATAGGCAACTATAATTGTTCAAATGTCAACTATAAAAAAATTGGTAGTCAACTATAATTTTTCCATTAATTCACCATATTATTTTTCAATTTAAGATACTATAGTGTTATAAAATTAAATACTCACGATAAAAATCTCATCTTCATGAAAACATGAATTTCATAGAGTAGAAAATAAATTGATTTCAACGACCAAAAAATGAGATATAGAAGAAAAGGTACAGTAGTGAGAAGAAATAGAGGAAAAAAAATGAAACAGAAACATACGAGAAGAGATGAATTGAGGGAAGAGAAAGAAGAGAGAGAGCAGAGAGAGAGATAGAGAGAGAGAGAGGAGAGAGAGAGGAGAGAGGGAGAAAAGGAAGAAAAGAAAAAGATAGGCAGAAAAGAGGAAATTGAGGATGAGAGAGAAAAGAGAGAAGGGAGAGAAGAGAGAGAAGATAGGAGAGAGGAGAGAGAAAAATAAGAAGAATAAAAGAACGAGTCAAATATTGAGGAAAATAAGGAAGAAAGAGAAATTAATGGAGAATATAAAATGACGGATATAAGAGAAATAAGGAGAGGAGAGAGAAAGTTGGAGAAAAAAATGGACAAAAAATGGCATAATGGGCATTAACATAAGCTTAGGGGGGTCACACAATTCAAAAAATATTAAATGAGTTTGTCTACAGATGGTCAATTATAAATTGAGCCAGTACTACATTATTTTACCTACTGAGGGGGTTATCCCTCATTTTCCCTTCTTTTTATTCATAATTTTTCCCAACTCCCCTACCACCACCAGGACCCACCCACATAACCCACTCATGCCGAGCAAACCAATGTTCAGAAGATTTGGTGAAACCATTTCTCTGCCCGGGTTTTTGGGGCTTACACCGGTCCAACCGGGAATTTCACCGGTTCTCTTAAAGTAACCCGGTTTCTTTGAATTATTGGGTTTAGTTATCAAACCGGACCATGTCCAGGCTCGGTTCGCAGTTGAACCGGTCGAACTGCATTGGTTCGGTCCGGGTTTCAAAACATTGATCATAAGTGTGTAAATAAGTAATCACATAAAAATGACTTTCCATTTTTAAATTGAAGGCTCCACGTTTAATGTATTTTTAATCTTTAGATGCAATAATTAATCTTATTATATACTCTCTTCGTGTTATATTAGTTATTGTTTTGGGTGGTTGTGCGAGATGCCACACCCGGACACTGGGTGATTTTTTACCGTTGATCTACACACACCATTGTGAATGTGTGTGTGTTTGTGTACTGTATATGAATGGTAAAGATCTACCTAGTGATTGCACCCGGTGTAGCATATAATATACCACTGTGCGCATATTAAGAAACTCAATAAATATGCACAATTATACAAAAAATAACGTAGTAAATACTAAAGAACATTTGTCATTAATTATTTTTAAATTAACTAACTAGGAGTGATAAGGGACATATTTAATCAAAAAAATGCAATTAAAGCTTTATTGGAACTCTAAAATGACAAATAATTTAGCACACAAAAAAAAAAACACTCCAAAAAGACAAATAATATGAGACATAGTACTTAATAATTAATCTTATGTCTACTTAAGAAAATTTTATAAATACTACATTGTAACTCAAACATTAATGTTAATAAAAGAATATTAAAAAACAAGCCTAAAAATACACTTTATCACATTGTACTATACCATATGTAACACTTACCATCTCATATTTTATAAAATACACCCACCCCATTAGTGTAACATTCAACCCATTTGACTATTAACGGTGTTTGTAGTATAGTTAAAGTAGTCATAATTTATATTTAAAACATATATAAAATTGAAGTTTAATTATCAGGATATAATAAAATAAGTAAAATAAAAAATAGGGCGAATGGTAAATAGGCCCATGACAAGGGACTTAAATGCACACTGGTCCACAAAAAATATAGTCTTTCAAATAAACTCATCCCGATGTCTTTAGTCTAAAATACCCTCAATAATATAATTCTTATCAATTCAATCCATTATGTTCTAACTTCCTTAATATTACACATTGACCCCGGATTTAAACAAATATATAATTCTTTTGAAAAAATATTTTATTTTTCTGATATTTTTTTTCCGGCCAGATTCCGGCGTTGACTTTCTATTTTTTTTTGAAAACTTTTTTTTTCTGAAATTTTTTTCCGGCCAGTCAACCACTGTTGACCGCCGGTCTCTGGCGTTGAATTTTTTTTTTTTGAAATTTATTTTTTAGAAATAAATGTTTTAATTAGTATTACTGTGTTTGCTACTAATTTACTGTCTCAGACAGTAGTATTACTGTTTGGGACAGTAATATTATGAATATTATTTTACCGAACAGTAATATTATTAATATTATTGTCTGAGACAGTTAAATTACTGTCGGAGACAGTAATTTAGCAGCGAAGATAATAATATTAATTAAAATAATCTTTTTTCAGAAGAAAAAAATTAAAAAAAAAAGTCAATTTACTGTTAAATTACTGTCTCCGACAGTTAAATAACGTGATTTAACAGTAATATTAATTTAAAATATTTTTTTAAGAAAAAAAAAGTCAATTAACAGTTAAATTACTGTCGCTGACAGTTAAATAACTGCTGGAGACAGTAATTTAGCAATCAACACAGTAATTTAGCAACCAAAACATTAATTAAAATATTTTTGAAGAAAAAAAAAAGCCAATTAACAGTTAAATTAATGTCTCCGACACTTAAATAACTGTTGGAGACAGTAATTTAGTAGCCGAGACAGTAATATTAATTGAAATATTAAAAAAAAAAAATTATAAAAAAAAAAAAAAAAGTCAACGCCGGAGACCGGTCTCCGACGGTCAACGGCGGCGGACCGGTGGTATCCGGTGGTGGCGGGTCAAAATTGGCGTCAAAATTGAAATTAGGGTTAAAATTGGTTAATTGATGAAATTGGGCTAAATTGGGGTGTAAATTATGAAATTGGAGTTGAATTGGGTTTCAATGAATTGGGGGTAATTTTGGTATACATAGAAGGATTTTCCTTATTTGCAAATAAGTTTGAATGAGCTGAATTTATTTGAAAGACAAAAAAGTTGGATGTCCCTGTTTTAATTAAGTGCCCTTGTCATAGGCGTATTTGCCATTTACCCATATATATATATATATATATATATATATATATATATATATATATATATATATATATATATATATATATATATATATATATATTAATTTTTTATTATTTTATTGTCAAATCAATGTGTTTAGTGTACTGAAAATAACTACATATAACTACATGTAACTGTAGTAAATCATAGTAATTCGTAGTTATGTTCTTTTTTTTACTCCATATATTTAGTCGATCGGTTATATACACACACGAATACTGGCTTATAGAAAAGAAATTTATAAATCCCAAAAAAAACAATTTACAAAATTCAATACTTATATTATAAATCACCTCATAACCAATAAAATACAAATAAAAAATACACAAATATATGTATAAGTAACTACATGTTACTATATGTAACTAGTAATGTATACAGTCTGTTGAACAACGTAGATGTAACTTCAAGCAAAAATTTTGACACCTTCAAGGAAAGGATCAATTACCTTCATTAAGCTGCAATTGCAAAATCAAAACGAAAAAAATATTTTAGTGCAAATCAACAAAAAATAAAGAAATACTCAAAAAACAACAAACACTAAGAGGTCGAGAGATAGAGAGATAGAGAGAGGAGGCAATAGCTTCGAATTTTAGATCAAACCGTGAATGACTCCTCATCCCAAGCGCCTCCTACCAAAACCTTAGCCACCGCTCACCACCCAGGATTCCGCGCTCACAAATGCAAAAAAAAATATAGAAACAAATCTGAAAAATATAAAAATGAATGAAATTGACATCAAAATATAGATCCCGACGAGAGGAATTCAACGGTGGGTAGCCCGTCAAATTCCGACTGGCGAAAAACAAATTACACCTCTGGTAAGACAACAGTCGTCGAATACGCCGACTAAAAAAATTGCAAGAAAAGATCCAACACACCAAACTGAATGAAATAACCACCAAAATAAAGAGCTCGACGAGAGGAATCCAACGATAGTTGAACCATAGAATTCCGACCACCGGAGAGAGAGTTATGACTTCGCGAAGCAATATCGCCAGTTAGTGACCTTGGGGGCCGGGATTTGGATCTGGGAATTGAGGGAGGAAGATAGAGACCCATATGAGTTGGCTAGGGTTTAAAATTGATTTAAAAGGGATTTCTGGGTACTTCAGGGTGGGCTAGAGGGGTATGTCAAATTATTATCCAAATAGAGGAGGTTTGCACTAGGGTGTAAACAATATGGTGGTTAGTTATATATATTTTCGAAATGAGGGATCTCTGAAATAATCCCATTATATTATTACTTTATATAAAGAACCACATTTTGACCAAGGTCCTTACCCAAGAGCAAGAAATCGAAGATGAAGGAGTAAGAAAACCAAAGGCTCGGTGGATTTTCAGCGGGTTTAGCTTGGATGTTCTTGGAGAGTTTTGGGGCTGAGTGTTGAGAGATTATATGACTATTTCTTTGAGGGTCCATTTGGATGGAGGTATTTGGGGAGGGATTTGATTTGGGAAATGGATTTGAAATGACTCCAATTTTGGAGTCATTTGAAATCCATCACTATTGCTCCAAAATCAACTAAAAAGGAGGGGTGGGGATTTGAAATCCATCTCCAAATCCCTCAATCCAAACAAGTCCGAGAGATTTGTTATTATGGATTTGAAATCCCTCCCCCGAATCCCTCCATCCAAATGCACTCTGAAGGTATTAGGAGAATCCTGAAATTAGGGAGAAAGAGGCATTTTGGGGTGATTTTAGAAGAGAAAAAGAGAGACTTCTATGGAGAATCTTCAAGGCTTTGAAGTGGAAGATGAACTCTTCCATTTGGGGAGTGTTTGGACGAGATAGAGGGGAGAGAATGAGGGATTTTGGTTTGTGTTTGTGTGCTGAAAATGGTGGAGAGGAAGAGGCTATTTATAGGAAAGTAGAGGGACTTACTTGCGATATAGGAAACAAGAGGGTGTAGATAGCAATTAGGAGGACTTGAACACTTGGCAATTCACCATCAAACCCAACACACTCAACTTATACACACGGCATTTTCACAAAACACAAAGCACATGCACACACAACACCTATACATATACACATCTATACATAAATAATATTAAAATAATAAAAGATAAATGGTGTGGCATTTCCTATGCTCAAACCGAGAGAGAGAGAGGGATCCTATGTCATGTATGTCACATACATATACATCAAATAAATGTGCACATATAACATACATACATATATACACACATAAATAAATCCTAGCACATATAATATATCATATCATAAACATACACATTCACATAATATGACATACATAATTAAGTCCACATCATATATTATATATTAGCATAAAATATATATTTATTTTATGCACATATACAATCCCAATTAACATGACTTACATAGATGGTCACTAAATTCATTAAATCACATAATTAGAATCAACTACTCAATTAATAACATGTCTACTTCTAAAAATACTATAATGTATCTAAATCACATAAACACGTAGAGAAAGTATAAATCACTACTCGATTGATGAAATGCACGTATATTCGTATTTACTATATGTTCAATATAATCATATATAAATGCTTATGAAAATGCGGGCTGTTACAATCTTCCCCCCTTAAATAAATTTTGTCCTCAAAATTTGAAAAGTACTTTATCATGAAGTCGAGTTATGAAAAATTTCATTACATTCCATAACTGGATAAGTAACACTTTTACTCACATAAAGATTTTCTTAAGCTAGAAAGCTCACTTTTGTCAAAGCAAAAACATTTCTTGGAATACTTGTAAATAATTTTTTTACCCAATAGTTTTATGAAGGCTAAATTTGCTCTTGAAAAAATCTAAACGAGTCTCATCGAGACCTCCAATTTTCGGAAAACGAAATTTGATTTTTGAGATAATCTTTTCCTTTTTGAAGAAACAAAAGTTTGCATGCATTGTTGAAAATATGCAAATAAAATCAGTGTATTTCATGAATGCACCAATAAGAATGCACATAAGTTTCACGCAAGATACATATCATCAACTTCAATACATGGCATCGCATATATCCACATAGATTCTACCAAAAATGCTAGATGTAAACTATACTCTAAAATGCACACACGTGATTCATATAGTAAGAATTTAACTTTCAAACTTTGAACCGAAAACTTTTTTATAATACGGCTTTCAAAAGATTAATTATATTCCAAATTTCTACCCATGCGTATCTCATCGAAACAAAAACTTTTCAAACCCTTTGCTTATACGAAACATCAAAATTCAGGATCTTTCTAAATCCAAATATTATTAAGCATTCATCTGTTTTAGAAAAATCAAACTTTCGAAAATCGTCATTTGAAAAAAATAATTTATATGATTGACCCTTCCAAAAGAGTCAACCAACGTGCTTAACATGCAAGTAAATAATTTCATTATGATGCACATAATATCTAATTTCATTATGATGCACATAAATCACTTAGGGATGTGGCATGTGACTCAAGTATATCATAAAATGCATGAAACCCACTACCAAAGAACACATTATTCATAAAATCCAATTTCAATTCTCAAAATCTTAATTAAGTCAGATAATCATATATCATCCTACTGTTAGCTTCGAATATTCGTTAGGTAATTTAATTAAGATAAAATTATATGAGATTCATGATTTACTGCGAGCATGCTATGTGATTTATTGTCGAATATATTAATATGCATGATTGTTGTTTTTAATTATCGCCGGAAATGCCAAGGTACGCAATTAATTGTTTAAATACGAATCGAGCATGTGTTTATGTGATTTAAACGTTTGTTTCACGTAATATTATTGTTTTCCGCTGCGTACACGTGCGTGATTCCCAACAATGGTATCAGAGCTCCTTGCGCAATTAATTGCGTTTTTAATATGCTATGCTTATTTTTATGCATGTTCGATTTATTGAAATTGTGATTTTTGTATTATTTAATTGGTTGTTTTCGAAAGTTTAAATATTTTTGAAATATTGTTTAGAATTTTTCCAGCTTTAAAATTGTTTAAAATTGGAAAATCGGATCTGAAATTTAATTTAAAATGTCGGTTTTTAATTGTTCGTATCGAACCAGTTGAACCGGACGGTTCGATGGCTCTAATCGATCCAACTGATCGAATCCACGTGGATTGGGATCGGTCAGACCGGTTCACAGTCTGACTGATTTGGCCCACTGATTTGGGTCAGCTGGATCGGTCAGAACCGGACCATTTCGGTCCGAACCGGTCAGACCTGTCGGGCCGAAACAGTTCACTGAAAAAAAAAACAAAATCAGATTTCTAAAATTAAACTGAAAAAAAATTGATTTTAATTTTTGGAAAATTATTTTCAATTAAACCCAATTAGATAATCGATTCAACAATCATTTATTTTAGTAAATAGGTGTTAGATTAATTAATTAATTTAAATTGTTAAATTGATCTTAATTAATAGAACACACATATAATATAGATTATACTTCAACTTAATTATTAGTGCCTCAACATTATTTGATTGATTTATGCTAGTTGAGGTCCTTTAATTATTTTAAAAAACCCGATAATTAATTAATATAATTAATTATATAGTTAGGTCGTATGTTCCTCTTAGGACAATATGCGTTTCCATATACCTTTAGAGAACATAGTTGTAGGAATCAAATTGACCAATCCAAACCTTCTGATGAGATAAAACTTTTTCTAAAAATTCCTTCATTCTTAATTTAATTAATAATTATTTCAAGCTATAAAGAAAAACCAATTTGTTGAATTTTTTCTTTCCTTCTGCCAACGGTTGAATTATGTGTAGCCCTTTACAATAGTGCAGTAAGCCGTGTTAGCGGGGAGTGCTATAGGAAGGTAAGCTGTAATTCAATTGACATAACGATGAAGGTAGCCATAGAAAATGTTATACTAGATTAATGTGGTCGGCTAGATTAACTAGGGACTGCATTAGTTTGGCATAATTAAGTTCTATGAGCATCTTTGATTGGTAGGTTAGACTTGACACACGAAGATTTTGAATTCGCGAGATTAACTTAGGTCATTATCAAGTGTGAGGAAAATTACTTTAGGGTCATATAAAGGACATGATTGATTGTGATCTACCTTTGGGCAAATATAACCGGGCTAGATTAACTACGGGTTATATTTGTGTAATGGACCTAAAGCCCATTAAGAAAAATCGGTTTCCTCGTTTGTCTACTAGAGGGAAGTGGAACTTGATAAAATTAGTGGGAGAACAATTAAATAACATAAGTCCAAAAATTTAATTGTAAAATCATTTAATACGAATCTCTAATAATCCTCTTCTCTAAACCTCTCAGATAATCATGTCTAAGAATCCCATAATGTCAATCCTCGACAATAAACCTAATGGCCCTAATTACCTAGATTGGTTGTGTGGTCTTAAACTTGTGCTAACCGTTGAGGGGCGTCTCTATGTCCTTAATGAGAGACTTCCTACCACTATACCTGACACTGCGACCGATGTTGAAAAGGAAACTTATGAAGCATGGAAGAAAGATGACACTCATGGTAGGTGCTACATGATAGCCTCCATGGAGCCCGCGCTTGCGAGGAAATATGAGTCTACATGCTTTCGATATCAAGGATCATCTCGATAGCATGTATAGTGAGGATATTAGGGCGTCAAGGTACGCTGCTACAAAGGAGTTGACCACTGCGAGACTGCGCGAAGGGGCTTCGGTCCACGAGCACTGTCTCAAAATGATCACTCTCCTTGAAAAGCTAGTGAACCTTGACGTCACCCTCCCTGTCGAGCTCTCGTTGGTTTTGATCATGTTGTCTCTTCCTAGTTTCTATGAATCGTTCATAGTGAACTTCAACATGAACACACTTGATCCTCCCTTGGATGAGTTAATGAACATGTTAGTCAGTTTTGAGTCTACCATTAAGAAAGAGAAATATGTTCTCGTTGCTTCTACTTCTGGAAAGAAGAGTTCTTCCCAAAAGAAGAGAAATGAAAGAGTTCCCTTCCCAAACAGCAAGTTCGAATTGGGTGAAGGTAGGGGGGCCCTAAGGCGAAATTCAGCAAGCAAGTTGATGATGCTTGCCATCACTGTGGAAAGAAAGGGCATTGGCGCCGCAAACTGCAAGGCTTACCTAAAGCAGAAACGTTCTGAAAAGGGTACGTATTTCATTGACGTAAATTTGTCTGTCAATTCTTCTTATTGGGTATTAGATACGGGCTGTGGCTCACACTTATGTAATGATTTGCAGCTAATGACAAGAAGCAGAAAGCTTAGAGCGGGTGAGACCCACCTAAGGATGGGGAATGGAGCAAGAGTTGCTGCTGAAGCCATTGACACAATTTACTTAAAGTTTTGGATTCTAGTTTTCCTATAGTTTTAAATGATTGTTTATTTGTTCCGTCTCTCATTAGAAACCTTATTTCTATTCCTTGTTTAGACATTGAAGGTTTTACTTTTGTTTTTGGAAATTCGATTTGCATTATACAAAATGATGAAAATTTGATTTGCAAGGGACGACTATTAAACAACTTATATGAACTTAATCCAAATGAAATACCAATTAATGTTATATCCGCAAAACATAAGGAGATAGATCAAAACCCTGCACAACTTTGGCACGCTAGATTAGGTCATGTCTCTTTAGGAAGGATGAACGATTTTTTCAGTGAAGGATTGTTCACTTTGGACGACGTGAAATCACTACAAACTTGTGAATCTTGCCTTAAAGGGAAAATGACCAAGTCACCCTACAAAGGGAAAATGGAGCGGGCCGAAGGTCTTTTGCATTTGATCCATACATACGTATGTGGTCCACTAAGTGTTAGTGCGAAGGGTGGATACAACTACTTCGCTACCTTTACCGACGATTACTCTAGGTATGGGTACATGTACTTAATGAAGTACAAGTCCGAAACATTTGAAAAGTTCAAAGATTTTAGACACGAAGTAGAAAAGCAACTCGAACGAAGTATTAAGAAACTACGATTCGATCGTGGTGGAGAATACTTAAGCATCGAGTTCATTGACTATCTAAAAGATAATGGAATACAATCTCAATGGACTCCACCTGGAACTCCTCAACTTAATGGAGTTTCTGAGCGTCGGAATAGAACCTTGTTAGACATGGTTCCATCTATGATCGGGTTCACCAACTTACCGGCATACTTGTGGGGTCATGCACTTCGCACTGCCGCGTATTTGCTGAATAGAGTTAACACCAAAGCAGTTAAATCAACACCATACGAACTTTGTCATTCCCGGAAGCCCAACATCAAACATATTAGGATATGGGGTTGTCCCGCTTATGTGAAGGGACTAGTGGGAGATAAGTTAGATAGAAAATCCAACTTATGCTACTTTTTGGGGTATCTCGAGGAATCAATGGGATACAAATTCTATTATATCAAGGAAGCAAAGACGTTTGTTTCGAGAAATGCCACCTTTCTATAAAGGGATTTTCTATCCGATAGAAAATGCAGCATGATAGATCTTGAAGTAGTTCAAGAACCGCAAAGTGAAGTTCAAGCACAAGCACAAGTAATCGAACCAATATACAACAATCCACTAATATACCTCTTGAACCTTTAGTACGTAGATCTGAAAGAGTTCGGAAAATGCCTGGTAGGTTATTGCTCCTCGAAAATGATGAAGATCATGTTGATCTTGGACATGATCCAAGAACATACAATGAGGCCGTATCGGATGCGGACATGGGACATGGGACATTGGCTAACTGCCATGAAATCCGAAATGGACTCCATGTACTCCAACAAGGTGTGGACCTTGGTAGATCCACCTAAGGGAATAGTTCCCATAGGCTGCAAGTGGATCTATAAGAAGAAAATTGGAGTAGATGGAAATGTATCAACCTATAAAGCTAGAATGGTAGCGAAAGGATATACTCAAAGGCAAGGTGTTGACTATGAGGAAACCTTTTCACCTGTTGCGATGCTGAAGTCCATTAGGATTTTGCTGGCCATAGCTGCATGGTACGACTACGAGATATGGCAATGGATGTGAAGACCGCTTTCTTCAATGGAGACATTGAGGAAGAAATTTACATGGCGCAGCCGGAAGGATTCTTATCTTCAAGAAGTGAGCAAAAGGTTTGCAAACTCCAGCGATCCATTTATGGATTGAAACAAGTATCATGTAGTTGGAACATTTAGGTTCGACTCAAATATAAAAGAGTTTGATTTTGAGAAGAACCCGGAGGAACCTTGTGTATACAAGAAGGTTAGTGGGAAGGCAGTGATATTTTTGGTGCTTTATGTTGATGACATTCTACTCATTGGGAATGATGTAGGAATGTTGCAACAAACAAAAGCATGGTTGTCCACACGTTTCTCAATGAAGGATTTGAGAGAAGCATCTTACGTATTAGGAATACGGATCTATAGAGATAGAGCTAGAAAGATGCTTGGCTTATCCCAAAGCCTGTACATAGACACCGTTATGAAACGGTTTAGCATTGGTTGGCCTAATACATTCGTAGTGAGTGCTTTCACAATTTTAAGACGTGCAAAGATCGAATTCGGCGGTCCTCCCAGGTTTGACCAATCATATAACATTTTGAAAGTCAATCTAGCAGACGATATGGGATATGCCAAAGAGGAGGTTGAACCAAATGGTTTTGAGGTTTTAATCCGAAACAATAACAATAAATCTAAACTTAGATTCATCAAACTATTGAAGAAACACTCCATGATTTTCCATTGTTTATTGTCAAGGTCGTTGAGCTTACACCTAATGGCAAAGATGATCATTACATCTCTGTAAATTTTAGCGGCACGATCTGCACCGACATATACATATATGTTAACATATATGTATAAATTTTTATTAGTATTAACATATACACGAAAATCTTTGTTCAAACTTGTGGACTAGAAGATAAAGAATCGCTTATGGTGACATATGAAGGCAGACCAATGACAAAAGTAAGTATACTTACACAGATGACCGCTAAATGTGCTCGTGTTCGATCTCGATAAATGGTGGACATATTTGTGCAACGACAATTAATTGTAGCCGACAAAAAATACATGTTCCAGTACTTTCATGCATACGAAGTTATTATAATAAGAAGAGTTAGAGAGAAAATGGACTAATGACAATCTGAAGAAATTTGTTGCCTCAACTTTTTATCCATTCTGGATATTTATATCTTTCTCCAAATCAACTCACAAATATTCTCTTGGCTTTTTCCGTTCCAAACAAGAAGTTGGAACCAAATCCTGGCTTATCACACCCATCAACACCGTAAGCAATCACACGTATCACTGATCCGTTAATAAGCCGGAAATGCAACATGTCGTGTTGACAAATGTTGTTTTCCATTACAAATTCTCTCCAACCAAGTGTAAAATATTAATCTCCAGTAATCGCGCTCCTCTCCACGTGAACGTCCCATAATTTTCCGCTGCTTACTGTCAAGGTCATTGAGTCCGCTGCTTACTGTCAAGGTCATTGAGCATACACCTAATGGTAAAGATTACCCGTACATCTCTGTTTATTTTGGCGGCATGATATGCAACGACATATACATATATGTACACATTGTTATTAGTATTAACACATCCACGAAGATCTTTAATCAAAGTTGTGGATTGGAAGATGAGGAATGGCTTACGGTGACGTATGAAGGCAAACCCGTGACGAAAGTAGGTATACTTATACAGATGATAGCTAAATGTGCTAGGTTCGATCTCCACACATGGTGGACAAATTTCTACAAGGACAATAAATTGTATCCAGCGAAAAGAACATGTTCCAGTACCTTCATGCATACCAAGTTATGATACTAAGAAAGGTTATAAAGAATATGGACTAATGACAATCTGAAGCAATTTATTGCCTCAACATTTTCTCCATTCTGGATATTTATATCTTTCTCCAGATCAACGTACAAATTTTCTATTGGTCTGCCCGTTTAAAAAAGTTGGAGCTAAATCCCGGCTTCTCACACCAATCAACACCGTAAGCAATCACACACATCCCCGATCCGTTGATAAGTATGAAATGCAACATATCGTGTTGACAAATGTTGTTTTCTAAAAGAATTTATGGTCCCGAATTCGTTTAATACAGAGATGTTATCTTAAGTGTTATGACACTTAAGTAAACATGCAACGGAAATATAAAGACAATACTCAGATCTAAAAATGTTCACAAGTAAAACTTATGAACTTGCCCTTTATAGGACGGAAAAAATTATATTAAAACAGTATTACAAGAATACAAAGGGAAGATGTACGAAAACTTTTTCCTTATGAATGAATCATTAACATGATCGTTCTTACATTCAAATCTAGAAACAAAAAGATAAATACTAAAAATTCTAGATTTCAAAGAATGTACTCGTGAGGAGTACGTAAAGACTGTACTCACGAGGAGTACGTAAAGAATGTACTCATGAGGAGTACGTAAAAACATATTCTAAAAACACACTAAAAATCTCATGTATTCTTTTCAGCTCTCGGTTTTTATTTCTTAGAATCCGCCCCTTTCCTTGAGTCTTGAAGTCGGTATTTATAGACATTCCATGCTTCCACTCCTCAGCCCATGATCTTCAAGAAAACCAACTACAAGAGCACTCAAGAACATGGGTTAGTGGGTTAGTTAAGTAGTTAGAATAATATCCACAATTTAACCCACTAAGCACTACTTAGCCCACTAAGCAATATACTTAGCCCACTAAGCCATATACTTAACCCACTAAGCACTACTTAACCTATAACTAAAATTTAGTTTAAAAATAAGAGAGTTAAAAAAACAAATTGTGGAATTCCACATTCCACGTGTTTCAAACTCCCCCTTTTTAACTTTCTGATCAAAACTAAATTTTAGTTTAACTCCCCCTGAGTCTTTGCTTGAACTCCCCCTGAATATGATAACCAATATAGCAAATAACAAAATAGTGCAATCCTAGCATAAAACTTCAGAGGGAAAATAACAAACTGAACAAAGACAAATGTTGTTCATAAAAATAACTTTAAAGCAGAATATCCAAAGTCTCCTCAGTATCACCTGCCACTCCTCCATCACTCGCACTGGACCCACTGCTTTCCTTATCTTCTTCATTAACTCCATGCTCTCTGCCTCTGGCATTCAAAGGATGAGAAGTCCCAGCTTCAACTTCATGACTAACTTGTTCTCTCCCTTTTTGATCAGAAAGAGCTTTCTAGAGCATCTCCACCATGGACTGATGATATGTGATCTGAGCTAGGGAGTGAGTAAGCTGTCTTAACAAAAAATCTCGAGGAACAGAAACAATGATGTCAGGGGTGTTGTCAACATGAGGAGCAACACCTTCAGTACCAAGATTATTTTGACCTGATTCAGTTGAGAGAAAATTATCTCCATTCCAGGGAAGATCTTGGACATGAGGAGCTTTGAGAAAATTTTGAGAAACAGTTATCATGCCAAGTGGAGTGTGAAGATATTTTGATTCATCTTGGCCCAAATTTTGAGAAAGCAGAATGGAGTAGATGAGAGAGGGATAAGGAAGATGAGTGGAGGAAGAAATTTTCTGGGCAAGTTGACCTATATTGTTGAAGAAAAGTTTGCCAAAATAATAGGTAACCCCATCCCCAATTTGTACGTGAGTACTGCATGAGGTTTAGTAATCACAGAGACATTTTTTGATGGAATCCAATTCATCACTGTGAGTCTGAACAAGACAGAGTAAAATGCAGTAAGTTGAGAAACTTTGAATTTTTTGGGGTGAGCAGGCCAACATTTTAAACGATTGCCAGAAAGAGTTTTACAAACCTCAGTAAAATCACCATAATTATCCTCATCAATCATAGTAGGAGTTTGTAAATGAGAGTTGATAATTTTGGGGGAAAAGGAGAAAATGGAATTTCGCACAAAAAATTTGCGAAAGTTTGGAGAATTTTTCTTTAAAAAGGAAGTTTGTAAATTGGCATAAAATTCCTTCATAACAGAGGGATCATAAGGACAGGCAACCTTAACTAGACTAAGGATTTTTCTTTGATCAAGAAAAGCAGTGATCCTATGTCTATCAAACTCATCCTTAGAAATTTTCTTTTCCTCAATGAATTGGCAATTCATGATTTGAGGACTCAAATTTGAATCAGATTCAAAATAAAAAGTAGGACTGAAGGCATTGTTTACCTCAAAAGGAGTTGACAGATCCTTCCCATCCAAGTCTGGCTCTTCTTCCTCAGAGGATTCCTCTTCTTCTGAGTCTTCAAGTTCATCTGGGATGTATGCTGGCTCCGGTGATGCAACATATGGGGCAGCATCTTCTTCCATCTGAGAGGATTCCTCAGAAGAGTCACTGTCTGACCCTGAGGATGGCAAATTTTTGCGGAAAGAGGCAAGGGGAACTTCCCAGCTGTCATCACTTTTTTCTTTTTCTTCAACCTGGGAAGGTGATGCATCCATTTGAACAGCTGCCTCTGCCAGAGTTTCCAGAGGATCTGCATGTGGAGCTGAAGGTGTTTCTTCAGTGGTAGTGAAGTCCTGGGCATCAACAGTGGGAATGTCTACATGCTCAGCAGAAGACATCCTAGAAAAATCAGGCATTTCCTCATCTTGGTAGGGAGCAGCATCCTCAGCAGCACTCTGAGGAGCATTGGCTGAGACAGTGGGTGCAACAGCATCTTCTGGAACATGTGCAGCAACATCTTCAGAAACAGGATGTTGAGAAGGTGCTGCTGCCATGTTAGGCTGAGATGTCTCCTCCTGAGTTGATGCTGGTGGAATCGAATCATTTGAGGATGATTCAGAGGAGCTTGAGGAGAGAGCTTGGGCTTCTGGTTCTACAAAAGTAGGATCTCCTTCTTCATCATCAGTTTTTCATCAACCAAATCAAGTCCTCTTGGTGGGTTTGGCCTAACTGGGGTGCGACCACCTCTGCCGCCTCTTCTTCCACCTATGCCGCCTCTGCTGGGAGAGTTTCCTGCCTCCGGCGTTGTGACCCAGTAGCATTCAGATCTGGGAAGGGGTTCATGCGCTTGGACCGGCGAGTTGGAAACCTTCATGCAGTGGAAGAGGGACCCACATTCTGGAAGTTGTCTGGGTCAATCGGATACAGCTCGTCTCCGGGCTCAATAAAGCTGATCGGCATAGCTTCAAGGTTGACAGGATGAACGATGATGGCTAGATTAGGATCTGCTGGTTCAGGTGCTGCAGCATCGTTGTGGACATCACCAACGGCTGGAAGAGGATTTCTAGGAGGAGATGCCATGGTAGATAAAAAAATGCTTCTTGTGCTTTTGATTTTTGTGTGTGAAATTTCGAAAAAGAAGCACGAAATTTATAAGCCCTAATTTTTGCTAGAAAAAAAAAATTGAAGTGGAGAAGGTGAAGAAGTTGTTGGGTTTCGGGCACGTATACGCAGCGGAAAACAAAAATTTTACGTGATTTAAACGACTTTAAAACACACAAGTACATGCCCGATAAATTAAATCAATTAATTGCGTACCTTTGCGCTTCCAGCGAAATTAAAAACAACATACATGCTAATAAATTTAACCGGATTTAAATCAATTAACATGCTCGCATTTAAACCAAATAACATGCTTGCAACGATTTAATCGATTACACATAATCACATAAAATCATACAAACATAAGCATGAAATCATAGTTTAAATTTAAACCCTAAAACGAAACTAGGGTTTCGAGTATTTACCTCTTGACGCGTGAGGTAGGAGTGAACGATACGTCGTGATTACTACGGAAACCAATCCGTAGAATCGGGGCAGCAATGGAGCAGCAGCAGCGGCGGTGTGGCAGCTCACGGCGGCGCGTGTAGAGCACGCGCGGTCTTCCGGGGCGGCGCGTGGGGCAGCGTGCAGCTTCGGCTCGTGTGTTGCTCCTCGATTCTTCGATCTACGGTCTTCCTCCTCTCGGATTTCACCTCGTATACTTCGATCTACTAAATCGTGGCACTAGACACGAAATAGTTAGAATAAAACGGAAAGAATAATGAAGGAGAAAGGATACCGAACAAGAACGGCCGACGAACGGCCGTTTTCCGGCGACGGAGCGACGCCAACGGCGGAGGTGGCCGCGCGGGAGAGGGGCGAGAGAGAGAGAGGTCGGCCGCTTAGGGTTAGGGTTTTTGTTATATGTGCTAGGGTTATAAATCATGTATTTATAGTCCCTTGCATGAAACCCTAGCGGGCTTAAGTTGGACTGGGCCCAACAGCTTAAGCTCGTTAGTTTCTTTAATCGCTCGTATCTCTCAATCCAATGATCGAAAAATTGTAACGATTACATTTTCCGAGTCATTATAATTTTCTCGTCATTACGAGTGCCATCTCTTATTTTCCAACTTTCCAAAAGTGGAAACCCTAGTTCAGTGGACTTTCTATATTTGGAAACTTCCCGATTTAGAAAGTTCACTAACACGTTCGCTTATTCTTTTCCTTTTCTTATTCTCATTCATAATTCCAAATTACGAATGTTGGACTCAATCATATTGACTTCCAATTATGCAAAGATAAACTATTTTATCTCTGACCGTTTATTCAAGGATCTCATGTGCACGAGCAGTGTGACCCTCGATGGTTCAGGTGTAAGCTAGCCGTGGGCCCACAACTCTTTGTGGTCAAAACTCGTCCCTTAGAGTTACGATTAAGATGAAGCTCGTTTCACCTTAATCACCCAACAAATCAAGATTGGCGTCTAGCAACTACGCGTCATGATTCCCTAGATACAAATGAAGTGCCTGCAAGAACCTTCAGATATAGTTAACGTACAGTACGGTCCCTTCGATTCATATGTCCCGATCGAACTAGAGGCATTGGTTCATCGAGACCTCTTTATATGTTCAATAACGGTGCGATCGTTCTAAGTGTTGTAATCCTTACGTGCATGACTTAAAGAATCGAATTCTCTAATCATCACTTAGTCAGCTCTGGCCAGAGACTTAGAATGATTACAAACTTTCAGAACACACAGGACATCCAAGACTATTCTAGCGATCGAATCCCCGACTACAATGCACAGACCTCCCACTAGATTTCGGACTGCACGAACACTGGCCCTTGGGATGGTCCTCGGTGGAACTCAGGGACATGTCACGATACAGCTGGTCCTCTAGTGAAGTCACGGTGATGTCTAGGTCATAAGGACTAATGGTGTACAACTATACCATAGATATCTCTACTCGATTATTGGGAACCACTTAGAGATTTCTAGGGTGAGGGAGTTCAGTGAACTCGTCAACTTACGAGCACCCACTTATGCATGCCGATATCACAATACCGTTTACTGATGAGATGCAGTACACATTCTTAATGGGAAAGGCTGATATCCTCATTAGTGGCGTAACCCTTCGACTAGGAACACGTTTAATAGTTATAATACTTAAGTAAATATCTCACGATCCTAATGATCAATTACTAGTACTTGTAATAACTGTAAGGACTATATCTATGCTTGTGACAAAGGGACAAAGATATAGAATGCCAAGGTGTTTTATCATTAATACGAATAAAGGTTCGTTTATTACAATAATAAATACGAAAAACCACAGCCACATGTTGGCTTGTTGGTCACCTACTCTAACAATCTCCCACTTGACCTAAAGCCAACTACCCATAAACCGCAATCCCATCGACTCTCGATGTTTCTCATGGACCGATCTTGGTAAAGGCTTCGTGAAGGGGTCTGCAACGTTCTCTTCCGAGGTGACTCGTTCTACCTTAACTTCACCTCTATCAATGATCTCTCGGATCACGTGATACTTCCTCAGAATATGCTTCGACTTCTGATGAGATCGCGGCTCCTTAGCTTGTGCCACGGCTCCGGTGTTATCACAGTACAACGGTACTGGATCACTAGCATCAGGAATGACACCCAACTCTTGGATGAACTTCCTTATCCAAGTCCCTTCCTTTGCAGCTTCGGACGCTGCAATGTATTCCGCTTCGGTAGTGGAATCGGCCGTCGTGCTTTGCTTGGAACTCTTCCAACACACGGCACCACCATTAAGCGTGAATATAAATCCAGAATTCGACTTTGAGTCGTCCACGTCCGATTGAAAACTAGAGTCAGTGAAACCCTCTAATTTCAACTCGGCACCCCCATAGACCAAAAATATATCCTTAGTCCTTCGCAAGTACTTGAGGATATCTTTCACGGCTTTCCAGTGAGCCGGGCCGGGGTTAGACTGATATCTGCTTGTGACACTCACAGCATACGCAATATCGGGTCTCGTACATAGCATGCCATACATTATGCTTCCTATGGCAGAAGCATAGGGCGTCCTTTTCATCTCCTCGATTTCACTAGGTGTTTGGGGACACATAGATTTCGAGAGACGAACCCCATGGGACATTGGCAAGAATCCCTTCTTGGATTCTTCCATGCTAAACCGTTTCATAACGGTGTCTATGTACAGGCTTTGGGATAAGCCAAGCATCTTTCTTGCTCTATCTCTATAGATGCGTATTCCTAATACATAAGATGCTTCTCCCAAATCCTTCATTGAGAAACGTGTGGACAACCATGCTTTCGTTTGCTGTAACATTCCTACGTCATTCCCAATGAGTAGAATGTCATCAACGTAAAGCACTAAAAATATCACTGCCCTCCCACTAACCTTCTTGTATACACAAGGTTCCTCCGGATTCTTCTCAAAATCAAACTCTTTGATAGTTGAGTCGAATCTAATGTTCCAACTACGGGATGCTTGCTTCAATCCATAAATGGATCGCTGGAGCTTGCAAACCTTTTGCTCACTTCCAGAAGATATGAAGCCTTCCGGCTGCGCCATGTAAATTTCTTCCTCAATGTCTCCATTAAGGAAGGCGGTCTTCACATCCATTTGCCATATCTCGTAGTCGTACCACGCAGCTATGGCTAGCAAAATCCTAATGGACTTCAGCATCGCGACTGGCGAAAAAGTTTCCTCATAGTCAACGCCTTGCCTTTGAGTGTAACCTTTCGCTACCAATCTAGCTTTATAGGTCGATACCTTTCCATCCACTCCAATTTTCTTCTTATAGATCCACTTGCAGCCTATAGGAACGATTCCCTTAGGTGGATCTACCAAGGTCCACACCTTGTTGGAGTACATGGAGTCCATTTCGGATTTCATGGCAGTTAGCCAATGTCCCATGTCCGCATCCGATACGGCCTCATTGTATGTTCTTGGATCTCGTCCAAGATCAACATGATCTTCATCATTTTCGAGGAGGAATAACCTATCCGGCATTTTCCGAACTCTTTCGGATCTACGTACCGTAGGTTCAGGAGGTATATTAGTGGTTTGTTGTATTGGTTCGATTACTTGTTCTTGCGTTTGAACTTCACTTTGTGGTTCTTGAACTACTTCAAGTTCTATCATGCTGCCCTTTCAATCGGATAGAAATTCCCTTTCCAAAAAGGTGGCATTTCTTGAAACAAACGTCTTTGCTTCTTTGACATAATAAAACTCGTATCCCATTGAGTCTTCGGGATACCCCACAAAATAGCACAAGTCGGATTTACTATCCAACTTATCTCCCTTTAATCGCTTCACATAAGCGGGACAACCCCATATCCTAATATGTTTGTAATTGGGTTTCCGGGAATGCCAAAGTTCATAAGGTGTGGATTTAACTGCTTTGGTGTTAACTCTATTCAGCAAATACGCGGCAGTACGAAGTGCATGACCCCATAAGTATGCCGGTAAGTTTGTGAACCCCATCATTGATCGAACCATATCTAATAGAGTTCGATTCCGACGTTCGGATACTCCATTAAGTTGAGGAGTTCCCGGTGGAGTCCATTGGGACTGTATCCCATTTTCTTTTAGATAGTCAATGAACTCGATGCTCAAGTATTCTCCACCACGATCGGATCGCAGCTTCTTAATACTTCGTCCGAGTTGCTTTTCTACTTCATGTCTAAAATCTTTGAACTTTTCAAATGTTTCAGACTTGTACTTCATCAAGTACACATACCCATACCTAGAATAATCGTCGGTAAAGGTAGCGAAGTAGTTATATCCACCCTTCGCACTAACACTTAGTGGACCACATACGTCTGTATGGATCAAATCCAAAAGACCTTCGGCTCGTTCCATTACCCCTTTGTAGGGTGACTTGGTCATTTTCCCTTTAAGGCAAGATTCACAAGTTTGTAGTGATTTCACGTCCTCCAAAGAGAACAATCCTTCACTAACAAAATCGTTCATCCTTCTTAAAGAGACATGACCTAATCTAGCGTGCCAAAGTTGTGCGGGGTTTTGATCTATCTCCTTACGTTTTGCTGATATAACGTTAATAGGTATTTCACTTGGATTTAGTTCATATAAGTTGTTTAATAGCCGTCCTTTGCAAATTAAATTCTCATTCTTTTGTATAATGCAAATCGAATTTCCAAAAACAAAAGTAAAACCTTCAATATCTAATACAGGAATAGAAATAAGGTTTCTAATGAGCGACGGAACAAATAAACAATCGTTCTAAACAATAGGAAAACTAGAATCCAAAACATTTAAGTAAATAGTGCCAATGGCTTCAGCAGCAACTCTTGCTCCATTCCCCATCCTTAGGTAGGTCTCACCCGCTCTAAGTCTTCGACTTCTTGTCATTAGCTGCAAATCATTGCACAAATGTGAGCCACAGCCCGTATCCAATACCCAAGAAGAAGAGTTGACAGACAAATTTACGTCAATGAAATACGTACCCTTTTCAGAACCTTTCTGCTTTAGGTAAGCCTTGCAGTTGCGGCGCCAATGTCCTTTCTTTCCACAGTGATGGCAAGCATCATCAACTTGTTTGCTAACCTTTGCTTTGGGGCCCCCACTACCTTCACCCACTTCGAACTTGCTGTTAGGGAAAAGAACTCTTTCCTTTCTCTTCTTTTGGAAAGAACTCTTCTTTCCAGAAGTAGCAGCAATGAGAACAGACTTCTCTTTCTTAATGGTGGACTCGAAGCTGACCAACATGTTCATTAACTCATCCAAGGGAGGATCTAGTTTGTTCATGTTGAAGTTCACTATGAACGATTCATAGGAACTAGGAAGAGACAACAGGATCAAATCCAACGAGAGCTCGGCCGGGAGGGTGACATCAAGATTCACTAGCTTTTCAAGGAGAGTGATCATTTTGAGACAGTGCTCGTGGACCGAAACCCCTTCGCGCAATCTCGCTGTGATCAACTCCTTTGTAGCAGCGTATCTCGATGCCCTAATATTCTCACTATACATGCTATCGAGATGAGCCTTTATATCGAAAGCATGCAAGTGAGACTCATATTTCCTCGCAAGCGCGGGCTCCATGGCGGCTATCATATAGCACCTAGCATGGGTGTCATCTTTCTTCCAAACTTCATAAGTTTCCTTTTCAGCATCAGTCGCTGTGGCAGGTATAGTGGCGGGAAGCCTCTCGTTCAAAACGTAGAGACGCCCCTCAACAGTTAGCACAAGCTTAAGACTACGCAACCAATCTAGGTAATTAGGGCCATTGAGTTTATTGTCGAGGATTGACATTATGGGATTCTTAGACATAGTTATCTGAGACATATAGAGAAGAGGATTATTAGAGATTCGCGTTAAATGATTGTTACAATTAAATGTTTGGACTTGTGTTATTTAATTGTTCTCCCACTAATTTTATCGAGTTCCACTTCCCTCTAGTAGACAAACGAGAAAACTGATTTTTCTTAATGGGCTTTAGGTCCAATAGACAAATATAACCCGTAGTTAATCTAGCCCGATTATATTTGCCCAAAGGTATATCACAATCAATCATATCCACAATATGACCCTAAATTAATTTTCCTCACACTTGATAATGACCTAAGTTAATCTCGCGAATATCAAAATCGTCGTGTGTCAAGTCTAACCTACCAATCAAAGATGCTCATAGAACTCGATTATGCCAAACTAATGCAGTCCCTAGTTAATCTAGCCGACCACGTTAATTCAACATAACCCTTTTCTATGGCTACCTTCATCATTATGTCAATTGAATTACAGCTTACTCTACCATAGCACTCCCCGCTAACACGGCTTACTGCACTATAGCAAAGGGCTACACATAATCCAACCGTTGGCAGAAGGAAAGAAATAACTCAACAGATTGGGTATTTCTTTATAGCTTGAAATGATTCTCAATTGAATTAAGAATGAGGGATTTTATTAAAAGTTTTATCTCATCAGAAGGTTTGGATTGGTCTATGTGATTCCTACATCTATGTTCTCTAAAGGTATATGGAAGCGCATATTGTCCTAAGAGGAACATACGACCTAACTATATAATTAATTACATTAATTAATTATCGGGTTTTCAAAATAATTATAGAACCTCAACTAACATAAATCATTCAAATAACGTTGAGGTACTAGTAATTAAGTTGAACAATAATCAATATTATATATGTGTTCTATTAATTGAAATCAATTTAACAATTTAAATTAATTAATTAATCTAACACCTATTTACTAAAATAGATGATTGTCGATCCAATTATCTAATTGGGATTAATTGAAAATAATTTTCCAAAAATTAAAATCAATTTGTTTTAAGTTTAATTTTAGAAATCTGAAATAAAAATTTTTTTTTTATTTTTTTTTTATTTTTCAGTGGACCGGTTCGGCCCAACCGGTCTGACCGGTTCGGACCGAATCGGGCCGGTTCTGTCCGGTCCAGCTGACCCAAATCAGTGGGCCGGGTCAGTCGGACCGAGAACCGGTCTGACCGACCCGAATCCACTTGGATTCGGTCAACCAAAACGCACATAACCATCGAAACGGCCGGTTCGACCGGTTCGATCCGAATGATTTAAAAACCGACATTTTAAAATAATTTCAGATCCGATTTTCCAATTTTAAACAATTTTAAAGCTGGAAAAATTCTAAACAATATTTCAAAAATATTTTAAACTTACGAAAACTCCCAATTACATAATACGACAATCGCTACTTTAATAAATCGAACATGCATATTAAAACGAACGCAATTAATTGCGCAACGAGCTCTGATACCACTGTTGGGTTTCGGGCACGTATACGCAGCGGAAAACAAAAATTTTACGTGATTTAAACGACTTTAAAACACACAAGTACATGCCCGATAAATTAAATCAATTAATTACGTACCTTTGCGCTTCCAGCGAAATTAAAAACAACATACATGCTTATAAATTTAACCGGATTTAAATCAATTAACATGCTCGCATTTAAACCAAATAACATGCTTGCAACGATTTAATCGATTACACATAATCACATAAAATCATACAAACATAAGCATGAAATCATAGTTTAAATTTAAACCCTAAAACGAAACTAGGGTTTCGAGTATTTACCTCTTGACGCGTGAGGTAGGAGTGAACGATACGTCGTGATTACTACGGAAACCAATCCGTAGAATCGGGGCAGCAATGGAGCAGCAGCAGCGGCGGTGTGGCAGCTCACGGCGGCGCGTGTAGAGCACGCGCGGTCTTCCGGGGCGGCGCGTGGGGCAGCGTGCAGCTTCGGCTCGTGTGTTGCTCCTCGATTCTTCGATCTACGGTCTTCCTCCTCTCGGATTTCACCTCGTATACTTCGATCTACTAAATCGTGGCACTAGACACGAAATAGTTAGAATAAAACGGAAAGAATAATGAAGGAGAAAGGATACCGAACAAGAACGGCCGACGAACGGCCGTTTTCCGGCGACGGAGCGACGCCAACGGCGGAGGTGGCCGCGCGGGAGAGGGGCGAGAGAGAGAGAGGTCGGCCGCTTAGGGTTAGGGTTTTTGTTATATGTGCTAGGGTTATAAATCATGTATTTATAGTCCCTTGCATGAAACCCTAGCGGGCTTAAGTTGGACTGGGCCCAACAGCTTAAGCTCGTTAGTTTCTTTAATCGCTCGTATCTCTCAATCCAATGATCGAAAAATTGTAACGATTACATTTTCCGAGTCATTATAATTTTCTCGTCATTACGAGTGCCATCTCTTATTTTCCAACTTTCCAAAAGTGGAAACCCTAGTTCAGTGGACTTTCTAAATTTGGAAACTTCCCGATTTAGAAAGTTCACTAACACGTTCGCTTATTCTTTTCCTTTTCTTATTCTCATTCATAATTCCAAATTACGAATGTTGGACTCAATCATATTGACTTCCAATTATGCAAAGATAAACTATTTTATCTCTGACCGTTTATTCAAGGATCTCATGTGCACGAGCAGTGTGACCCTCGATGGTTCAGGTGTAAGCTAGCCGTGGGCCCACAACTCTTTGTGGTCAAAACTCGTCCCTTAGAGTTACGATTAAGATGAAGCTCGTTTCACCTTAATCACCCAACGAATCAAGATTGGCGTCTAGCAACTACGCGTCATGATTCCCTAGATACAAATGAAGTGCCTGCAAGAACCTTCAGATATAGTTAACGTACAGTACGGTCCCTTCGATTCATATGTCCCGATCGAACTAGAGGCATTGGTTCATCGAGACCTCTTTATATGTTCAATAACGGTGCGATCGTTCTAAGTGTTGTAATCCTTACGTGCATGACTTAAAGAATCGAATTCTCTAATCATCACTTAGTCAGCTCTGGCCAGAGACTTAGAATGATTACAAACTTTCAGAACACACAGGACATCCAAGACTATTCTAGCGATCGAATCCCCGACTACAATGCACAGACCTCCCACTAGATTTCGGACTGCACGAACACTGGCCCTTGGGATGGTCCTCGGTGGAACTCAGGGACAGGTCACGATACAGCTGGTCCTCTAGTGAAGTCACGGTGATGTCTAGGTCATAAGGACTAATGGTGTACAACTATACCATATATATCTCTACTCGATTATTGGGAACCACTTAGAGATTTCTAGGGTGAGGGAGTTCAGTGAACTCGTCAACTTACGAGCACCCACTTATGCATGCCGATATCACAATACCGTTTACTGATGAGATGCAGTACACATACACTAAGTGCTAGTCTTAATGGGAAAGGCCGATATCCTCATTAGTGGCGTAACCCTTCGACTAGGAACACGTTTAACAGTTATAATACTTAAGTAAATATCTCACGATCCTAATGATCAATTACTAGTACTTGTAATAACTGTAAGGACTATATCTATGCTTGTGACAAAGGGACAAAGATATAGAATGCCAAGGTGTTTTATCATTAATACGAATAAAGGTTCGTTTATTACAATAATAAATACGAAAAACCACAGCCACATGTTGGCTTGTTGGTCACCTACTCTAACAGAAGTGGTGTGCGTTTTTCTTGGAGAAAGTGTAATTAAGGAGAATAAGGGTTTATTTGGCAGTTTAAGACAAAACGTGACACATGGCACAATAAGGAGTGGACTTAGTGGAAAATAAAAGACTAACCCATGTACCCCATGACCCATATAAATAGTGATAATTCAATAATAATAATAATAATAGTAAAAATAATAACACTCAGGAAAATTTACACATGAATAATAAACACATCTTTTAATGATTAATAGTGTGAGAAAAAATTGGCTAACAGGCATATATATATATATATATATATATATATATTATTTTTTTTTATTTTTTTTATTTTTTATAAACTCTTATTTTCAAGTCAAACAATTCACATAGAACATGATCAAGTGTTCTGTTTGAAAGTTCCTCAGTTACTAAGATATGACTATTCAAGATAGAGGAGTTTGGCTTATGTGATTATTATGATTGTTGTCTGCATGTTTACATGAAGCATGATCACGTTTCAAGGTGAAAGACTTCCAGTTACTTATTTAGAGAATAATATATCACAGTGAAGCCATTATTTAAGGAAGCTAACCTTCAGTAAAGTATGTTGCAGCTTAAGATATTTGATTAGGTGCTGCAACATGTTTCAGGACATGTTTATTGAGTACACATCCCGAGAGATTTTCTAAGTTTAGAGAACCTCTCATAATCTAATGCCTTTGTAAAGATGTCAGCCATCTGATCTTCTATAGGAATATACTTTAAGCACACAATATTTTTCTCAACTATATCACGAATAAAATGATGTTTAATATCTATGTGTTTAGTTTGTGAGTGTTGAACAGGATTTTTTGAAATATCAATAGCACTTGAATTATCACAATATATGGTCAGGGTGTCACTGGTTAACCCATAATCCCCCAACATTTTTTTCATCCAAATTAGTTGACCACAACATCCTCCAGCAGCTACATATTCTGATTCAGCTGTTGAAAGTGATACACAATTTTGTTTTCTACTAAACCATGAAACCAGATTATTCCCCAAAAAGAAACATGCACCTGATGTGCTTTTTCTGTCACTAATATCCCCAGCCCAATCAGAATCACTAAAACCTATCAAATTAGTATTAGTGTATTTGAAAAACTGAATGCCTAAGTCTACTGTACCTGCAACATACCTAATAATCCTCTTCACAACTTTAAGATGAGTGACTTTGGGATTAGCTTGATACCTGGCACACACACAAACACTAAACATAATATCAGGTCTGCTTGCAGTTAGATACATAAGGCTTCCAATCATGCTTCTGTATAGGGTGTTGTCAACATCTTCAGCAACATCATCCTTGGACAGTTTTTGACTTGAACCCATTGGAGTTTTCATGTGCTTGGCAGACTCCAACTCAAACCTTTTGACCAGATTTAGAGCATACTTCTTTTGATTTACAAAAATTCCTTCACCTTTCTGTTTGATTTGGAGTCCTAGGAAGTAATTCAACTCTCCTACCATGCTCATTTCAAAAGTGTGAGACATAGAATCTACAAAAGACTGTAAGAGGTTAGCACAAGTAGAACCAAAAACAATATCATCAACATATATTTGTACAATAATGATATGGTTATGTGTTCTTCTAACAAAAAGAGTTATGTCTGCTTCTCCTCTAGTAAATTGTATTTCCAGTAAGAAGTCAGTGAGTCTTTGATACTAAGCTCTAGGAGCTTGTTTAAGACCATACAAAGCCTTCTTAAGCTTGAACACATGATCAGGTTTGGCAGAATCTTCAAAACCCTTGGGCTGCTCTACGTATGCTTCTTCATTTAAAACACAATTTAGAAATGCACTTTTGTTATCCATCTGATATAATTTGATTTTAAGAAAACAGGCTATAGCAAGAAGTAACCTAATAGATTCAATTCTAGCTACTGGAGCAAAGGTTTCATCGAAATCTATACCTTCAATCTGAGTATAACCTTGTGCTACTAACCTAGCCTTATTTCTAACAACTATACCTTTTTCATCAGTTTTGGTTTTGAAGATCCACTTAGTTCCTATCACATTTACATGACTTGGCATGGGAACTAAGTACCAAACATCATTCCTGATGAACTGATTCAGCTCTTCATGCATTGCATTAATCGAAAACTCATCCTTCAGTGCTTCTGCAATATTCCTTGGTTCGACTGAAGATACAAAACAAGTAGTTCCAGTTAGTTCACATTCAGAAGATAAATTTGCAAATCTTACCATATCTCTGTAATTCACTCTCTCTTTTCTTCTGGTCCTTATTCCATCAAAGATATCTCCCACAACTTGAGTAGAGGGGTGATTTTTCTAGATTCTACTTGATGGTTCCTTTCTGCATACATCATGAGTTGGCTGCAATTCAGCTTTTGTGCTCTCTGTAGGATGTATTGAGCCAGATGTGGTAACACTTGGCTCAACACCCTCTTCTCTTGAAACTGGACTGTTTATATCTGGAGCATCTATGGCAGTAGTGTCTCCTCTGGTTGTTTCTTCTTCAACAATCAGGTCATCAACTTCATCTTCAGCTGTTTTACTGCGGAGATCAGCAAAATCATCAAATACCACATTTACAGATTCAATAATGGTTCGAGTTCTTAAGTTATATACTCTATATGCATGACTGTTATTAGAGTATCCCCCAAATAAACTCAAATCACTTTTTGAATCAAATTTAGCTAGATGATCTCTGTTATTTAAGACATAGCAAACACATTCAAACACATGCATGTATTCTAGATCAGATTTTTCTCTTAAAAAATACACCCAAGTATATCTCGAAAAATCATCAACACACACAATTACACATTTTTTACCACCTAGGCTTTCTTCCTCTATAGGACCCATAAGGTCCATATGTACAAGTTCAAAACAAATGGTGGTACCAACGGGTTGTAGCACTTTGTGTGGTACTCTAGTTTGCTTTCCTTTCTGGCACATTCCGCATATAGGGATGTCCTTGATCTTGAGATCTGAAATTCCTCTTATGGCATTGTACTTGTTGAGCAGCTTTAGATTTTTGAAGTTTGTGTGCCCTAGTTTCTGGTGCCACAACTCTAATTCACATACTCTTGAGCTCTTGCATGAGATGGTGTCACCTGTTTGATAACAATTATCCATTGACCTAGACCTGATGAGATTTGACCATAATCCTTCAACATGTAAGACATTTGAAAGTTTTGGAAGTCTCTCAATACTGAGTGTTCCACGTCCAACCACTTTGCCTTTAGCTACTCCTCCATAGGTTACACGTCCTCCATTCAGTGTATGGTAGTTTGATAGAAATTCTTTAGTTCAAGTCACGTGCCTAGAGCATCCACTATCAAAGTACCATGAACCTGAAATGTTAGCATTTAAAGAAGTGTATACTGCTTTGCACATAAGTTTACCTTTGGGAGTCCATATTCTATACTCCTTTTTCGTAAATTCTACCTTTTTCTTGGAGGTGTTCCCTGGAGTGATGTGACTCATCATGTACAACATTTTGTCACTACTTAGTTTCTCACAAAATGGATGGATATGTCCTGGTGAGAAACAGTAATGACAAATGTATCCCCTTATTCTGGACTCTGAAGTGGTGACTGTGGAATTTCTGCATTCTTTTCCATTTGAACCCTTCTCTTTTACAAAGACAATCTCCTTCTTCTTTACTGGCTTGTGTTTATTCACTTGGTTTTTGAACCCTAGACCTTCATTTTTGTTGTACTTCTCCAGTGACACAATCTCTTTGAGTTTAGTTGTGCCGGTATGCATCCTCTTGATTGCTAGAGTCGCTTCTTTGAGTTCATCTTTCACCTTTGCCAGTTCAAGATCCTTCTTGGTGATACCAACCTCCAAATGAGTTATTGTTTCTTTGAGAGAAGAATTTTCCTTGTTGGCTACATTTAGAGCACGAGTCTTCTTCTCCAAGTCACTGAACAATTTCTGGTACATTTCTTCCTCATCTCCTACTGTTTCTTTACTGTATTCTGCAGAATTCAAAGAAATAGAGTTCAAACATGTATAATGACTATTATCTAACTCAGAAATTTCAGTTACTGAAAGTGTTTCAGAAAGTGTTGCAGCATCTAGAGAAACTCCTTGTGATTCTGTTTCAGAAGAATTTTCAGTGATATATCTGACAGAAAGAGCTTGTTTAGTGGATTGCTGCTCCTCTGTCTATTTAGGCCGCTCTTCCTCCTCATCACTGACAGCACAAATCAGACTCATTCCTCTTCTTCTCAAGGTATTTGCACATTCATTATCATAATGTCCAAATCCTGAACAGGCCCTGCATTTAATATGATCCAAGTTAGGTGGTTCAGAATTTGAACGAATAAATGAAGAATTTTTTAAAGTGTTTTGAGAAGATGTTTGAGGAAATGTTCTCTGTGGAATAGATCTGTTCCGGGGCTGAGTTTGTCGATTTTGTGGAGAGCCATCTGGAAATAACTGTCTGGGCTTGATTCCACTTCGTCTGTATGCCCTATTGAATTTCTGAATTTGAAATGCCACATTGTTGAGACATTCCTCTGCATCATCATCATATTCCGTAGCAACTTCTTCCTTTTCTCGTTCTGCCTGGAGTGCATTTGAGATAGCCTTACCTTTCTGCTTTCTTTGATCTTCAAAGTTCATCTCTCTAGATTTTAAGCTACCAATTAGGTCGTCCAGACGTACAGATGATGTGTCTTTGGCCTCCTCAATTGCAGTAACTGTCATGCTGAATCTTTCTGGAAGAGTTCGCAATACCTTATTCACTAGTGTCTCATTGCTCAAAGGACCACCTAAGGATTGAAATTCATTAGCTAAATCAATCAATTTCTCATTGTATTGAGAAATTGTTTCAGTTTCTTCCATCCTTAGTCTCTCAAATGTGGAAGAAAGTAATCTGAGCTTAGTTCTTCTGACACTGTCTGATCCTTCACAATGTAGCTCAAGAACCTCCCATGCATCCTTCGCAAAAGTGCACACCGAAATCAATTTAAACATTGTTAAATCTACTGATTTAAAGATTGCATTTAACACCTTTGAGTTTTGATTGGCATTTGATAGATCGTCTGCTGTCCACCGTAATTCTGGTGTTGGAAATACATCCCCATCCGCATCTGTGATAGTTGGTGGCTTCCATCCAGTAAGAATAGATCTCCAGGCTCTCTCATCAATGGCTTTGATGTACGCCCTCATCTTGACTTTCCAGTAGGTGTAGTTTGTGCCATCAAGTACAGGAGGTCGCATAGAAGCAGTCATCTGAGTATCCATCACGAATTCGTTTCTGAAAAAATAGGAACAAACACTTAGTAAACGTCAAGTGTTGGCTATTGATGCCAATTGAAAGAATTTATGGTCCCGAATTCGTTTAATACAGAGATGTTATCTTAAGTGTTATGACACTTAAGTTAACATGCAGCGGAAATATAAAGATAATACTCATATCCAAAAATGTTCACAAGTAAAACTTGTGAACTTGCCCTTTACAGGACGGAAAAAATTATATTAAAACAGTATTACAAGAATACAAAGGGAAGATGTACGAAAACTTTTTCCTTATGAATGAATCATTAACATGAACATTCTTACATTCAAATCTAGAAACAAAAAGATAAATACTAAAAATTCTAGATTTCAAAGAATGTACTCGTGAGGAGTACGTAAAGACTGTACTCACGAGGAGTACGTAAAGAATGTACTCATGAGGAGTACGTAAAAACAGATTCTAAAAACACACTAAAAATCTCATGTATTCTTTTCAGCTCTCGGTTTTTATTTCTTAGAATCCGCCCCTTTCCTTGAGTCTTGAAGTTGGTATTTATAGACATTCCAAGCTTTCACTCCTCAGCCCATGATCTGCAAGAAAACCAACTACAAGAGCACTCAAGAACATGGGTTAGTGGGTTAGTTAAGTAGTTAGAATAATATCCACAATTTAACCCACTAAGCACTACTTAGCCCACTAAGCAATATACTTAGCCCACTAAGCCATATACTTAACCCACTACGCACTACTTAACCTATAACTAAAATTTAGTTTAAAAATAAGAGAGTTAAAAAAACAAATTGTGGAATTCCACATTCCACGTGTTTCATTTTCCATTACAAATTCTCTCCAACCAAGTGCAAAATATAAATCTCCAGCAATCCCCTTCTTCTCCCTGTGAACGTCCCATGATTTTCCATTGCATACTGTCAAGGTGATTGAGCATACACCTAAAGGCAAAGATTATCCATACATCTCCGTAAATTTTGGCGGCACGATATGCAGCGACGATACATATATGCTCATATTATTATTAGTATTAACACATTCACGTAAATCTTTGTTCAAAGTTGTGGACTGGAAGATAAAGAATCACTTATGGTGACCTATCAAGGCAGACCCGTGACGAAAGTAGGTATACTTCAGCAGATGACTTCTAAATGTGCTCGGTTCGATCTCCACACAGCGTGGTCAGATTTATACAAGGACAATAAATTGTAGCCATAAAAAAATACATGTTCCAATACCATCATGCATACGAAGTTATAATAATAGGAAGGGTTAGAAAGAATATGGACTAATGACAATCTGAAGATATTTCTTTCCTAAGCATTTTCTCCATTCTGGATATTTATTTTTATATTAATTTCAGCGTACATATTTTCTTTTGGTTTTTACGTTTTGAACAAGCAGTTAGAGTAAAATCCTGGCTTCTCACACCCATCAACACCGTAAGCAATCACACCTATCACCGATCCGTTAATAAGCGTGAAATGCAACATATTGTGTTGACAAATGATGTTTTCCATTACAAATTCACTCCAACCAAGTGTAAAATATAAATCTATAGTAATTGTCGATTTGTCGCCGGAATCGGCTTTTGATGGGTGGTGGTTCTGCTTTGGTTGGTGGTGCGAGTTGTGATTTTATTTATTTATTTGTAATAAAAAACCATCATAATGTCAAAGTAAGGTGATGATGGTGTGTTGTGGCGGCGGTGTGGTGACGATGGGGAGGCAGATTTAGGGTTTTCTGGTGTATCGAGCGGAGGACGGCGCCTGTAGAGAATTTCGCGCAGGCTGAAACCTTAATCGACTATGTACATGTTCAGAGTCGATTAAGCTAATCGACTATGCTCTAGCAGTCGATTAAGGTTGATTGACTCCAATTTCTTTATTTGTTTTGAATTTTTTTGTTTATTGATTCCAATTGTATAAATCATTTAAAATGTTTGTATATTTTTTGTTTTTGTAATAAATACTTGATTTTGCATTTTTTCCGCAGTTGTGATTTGTTATTTTGAGTAGCGAATTCTTAATCGACTATGCTTCACATCATAGTCGATTAATATGGTTCATTGACTCAAATTTTTTCTTTTTTTATTTTTGTTTTTTTGTTTATTGATTCCAATTGTATAAATTAATTATAATGTTTGCATATTGTTTGTTTTTGTAAAATATTGTTGAGTTTGCATTTTTGTAGTTGTGATTTGTTATTTTTAGTAGTCGGTTCCTTAATCGACTATAGTTAATCATAGTCGATTTAATATGCTTCATAGTCGATTATTAACGCACCTGATAGAGAAAAAAAAGTTAAAAAAAATAATAATAAATTATTATTATTGTTATTAATAATAATAATAATAATAATAATAATAATAATAATAATAATAATAATAATAATAATAATAATAATAATAATAATAATAATAATAATAATAATAATAATAATAATAATAATAATAATAATAATAATAATAATAATAATAATAATAATAATAATAATAATAATAATAATAATAATAATAATAATAATAATAATAATAATAATAATAATAATAATAATAATAATAATAATAATAATAATAATAATAATAATAATAGAGAGAGAGAGAGAGAGAGAGAGAGAGAGAGAGAGAGAGAGAGAGAGAGAGAGAGAGACACGGCTGATGGGTGGTCATGGGGATAGTGTGTAAGGTGGAGGGACATAAATGGAAAAATGGGTGGCTGAAATTTGGAGTGGGTTTTTCCTCAAATGGTGAAAAATAGTTTGAACCTTTCCCTATTAAAAAAGTATTGAGGGGGTTATATCAAACAGCCCCTATAAAAAAAGAAGTTGGTGCTAAATCCCGGCTTCTCACACCCATCAACATCGTAAGCAATCACACGCATCACCGATCCGTTGATAAGCGTGAAATGCAACATATCGTGCTGACAAATGTTGTTTTCCATTAAAAATTCTATCCAACCAAGTGTAAAATATAAATCTACAGTAAGTGCCATGTTCTTCACGTGAACGTCCCATGATTTTCCACTCCTTACTGTCAAGGTCGTTGAGCATACACCTAATGGCAACGATTATCCGTACATCTCCGTAAATTGTGGCGGTACGATATGCAACGACATATACATATATGTACATATTGTTATTAGTATTAACACATTCACGAAAATATGTGTTCAATGTTTTGGACTGGAAGATAAAGAATCGTTTATGGTAACGTATCAAGGCAGACCCGTGACGAAAGTATGTATACTTCAATAGATGACTTCTAAATGTGGTCGGTTCGATCTCCACACAAGGTGGACAGATTTTTAGAAGGACAATAAATTGTAGCGATAAAAAATACGTGTTCCAGTACCTTCATGCATACCAAGTTATAATAATAAGAAGGGTAAGAAAGAATATGGGCTAGTGACAATCTGAAGAAATTTTTTGCCTCAACATTTTCTCCATTCTGGATATGTATTTTTATATTAATTTCAACTTACGGATTTTCTCTTGGTTTTGCCATTTCCAACAAGCTGTTAGAGCGAAATTCCGTCTTCTCACACCCATCCACATCGTAAGCAATCACACGTATTACCAATCCGTTAATGAGCGTGAAATGCAACATATCGTGTTGACAACTGACGTTTTCCATTACAAATTCACTCCAACCAAGTGTAAAATATAAATCTCCATTAGTCGCCCTATTCTCCACGTGAACGTCCCATGATTTTCCGCTGCTTATTGTCAAGGTCATTTGAGCATACACCTAATGGCAAAGATGATCCGTACATCTCAATAAAATTTGGCAGCACGATATGCATCGACATATACATATACGTACACATATATTTACACATTGTTATTACTATTAACACATTCACGAAGATCTGTGTTCAAAGTTGTGGATTGGAAGATGAGGAATGGCTTACTGTGCTGTATGAAGGCAGACCCATGATGAAAGTAAGTATACTTATACAGATGACCGGTAAATGTACTAGTTCAATCTCCACACATGGTGGACAAATTTCTTAAAGGACAATAAATTGTAGCCGCCAAAAAGAACATGTTCTTGTACCTTCGTGCATACCAAGTTATGATAATAAGAAGGGTTATAAAGAATATGGACTAATGACAATCTGAAGAAATTTCTTGCCTCAACATTTTCTCCATTCTGGATATCTATATATTTTTCTCCAGATTAACATACATATTTTCTATTGGTCTCCCCGTTTCAAAAAAGATGGAGCTAAATCCCGGCTTCTCACACCCATCAACAACGTCAGCAATCACACGCATCATCGATTCGTTTAAAATCATGAAATGCAACTTATCGTGATGACAAATTTTGTTTTTCATCACAAATTATCTCCAACCAAGTGTAAAATAAAAATCTCCAGCAATCGCCATCTTCTCCACGTGAATGTCCCATGATTTTCCGTTGCTTACTATCAAGACCATTGAGCATACACCTAATGGCAAAGATGATCCGTATATCTCTGTAAATTTTGGCGGCATGATATGCAACGATATATACATATACGTACACATGTATTTTTTATTAGTATTAACACATTCACGAAGATCTTTGTTCAAAGTTGTGGATTGGGAGATGATCAATGGCTTACGGTGACGTATGAAGGCAAATCCGTGACGAAACTAGGTATACTTAAACAAATGACCGCTAAATGTGCTAGGTTCGATCTTTACACATGGTGGATAAATTTCTACAAGGACAATAAATTGTAGCCAGCAAAAAGAACATGTTCCAATACCTTCATGCATAACAAGTAATGATAATAAGAAGGGTTATAAAGAATATGGACTAATGACAATCTCAAGAAATTTCTTGCCTAAACATTTTCTCCATTCTGGATATTTATATCTTTCTCCAGATTATCGTACAGATTTTCTATTGGTCTGCCCGTTTCGAAAAAGAAGTTGGAGCTAAATTCCGGCTTCTCACAACCATCAACACCGTAAGCAATCTCACGCATCACCGATCCGTTGATAAGCATGAAATGCAACAGATCGTGTTGACAAATGTTGTTTTCCATTACAAATTCTCTCCAACCAAGTGTAAAATAAAAATCTACAGTAAGTGCCATGTTCTTCACGTGAACGTCCCATGATTTTCCACTCCTTAGTGTCAAGGTCGTTGAGCATATACCTAATGGCAAAGATTATCCGTACATCTCCGTAAATTGTGGTTGCACGATATGCAGCGAGATATACATATATGTATATATTGTTATTAGTATTAACACATTCACAAAAATCTTTGTTCAAAGTTTTGGACTGGAAGATAAAGAATCCTTTATGGTGACGTATCAAAGCAGACCCGTGACAAAAGGAGGTATACTTCAATAGAAGACTTCTAAATGTAGTCGGTTCGATCTCCACACAAGGTGGAAAGATTTTTACAAGGACAATAAATTTTAGCCATAAAAAAACACATATTACAGTACCTTCATGCATACCAAGTTATAATAATAAGAAGGGATAGAAACAATATGGGCTAATGACCATCTGAAGAAATTTCTTGCCTCATCATTTTCTCCATTCTGGATATTTGTTTTTATATTAATTTCAACATACGTATTTTCTCTTGGTTTATCCGTTTCGAACAAGCAGTTAGAGCAAATACCCGCCTTGTCACACCCATCAACACCGTAAGCAATCACACGTATCACTCATCCGTTAATAAGCGTGAAATGCAACATATCGTGTTGACAAATGATGTTTTCCATTACAAATTCACTCCAACCAAGTGTAAAATATAAATCTCGAGTAATCGTTCTCTTCTCCACGTGAATGTCCCATGATTTTCCGTTGCTTACTGTCAAGGTCAATGAGTCCGCTGCTTACTGTCAAGGTCATTGAGGATACACCTAATGGCTAAGATGATCCGTAAATCTCAACAAATTTTAGCGGCAGGATATTGAGCGACATATACATATACGTACACATATATGTACACATTGTTATTAGTATTGACACATTCACGAATATCTTTGTTCAAAGTTGTTGATTGGAAGATGAGGAATGGCTTACGGTGACGTATGAAGGCAGACCCGTGACGAAACAAGGTATACTTATACAGATGACCGCTAAATATGCTAGGTTTGATCTCAACACATGGTGGACAAATTTCTACAAGGACAATAAATTGTAGCCAGCAAAAATAACATGTTTCAGTACATTCATGCATACCAAGTTGTGATAATAAGGAGGGTTATAAAGAATATAGACTAATGACAATTTGAAGAAATTTCTTGCCTCAACATTTTCTCCATTCTGGATATTTATATTTTTCTCCAGATCAACGTACAGATTCTATTGGTCTGCCTGTTTCAAAAAAGAAGTTCGAGCTAAATCCCTGCTTCTCAACCCTATCAACACCGTAAGCAATCACCGATTCGTTGATAAGCCTGAAATGCAACATATCGTGTTGACGAATGTTGTTTTTCATTACAAATTCTCTCCAACCAAGTGTAAAATATTAATCTCCATTAAGCGCCATCTTCTCTACGTGATTTTCCGTTTCAAACAAGAATTTTGAGCAAAATCTTGGCTTTATAAACCCATCAACACCGTAAGCAATCACATGTATCACCGATCCGTTAATAAGCGTGAAATGCAACATATTGTGTTGACAAATGTTGTTTTCCATTACAAATTCTCACCAACCAAGTGTAATATATAAATTTCCAGTAATCGCCCTGTTCTCTACGTGAACGTCCCATGATTTTCCGCTGCTTACGGTCAAGGTCATTGAGCATACACCTAATGGCAAAGATGATCCGTATATCTCTGTAAATTTTTGTGGCACGATAAGCAGCGACATATACATATACATACACATGTATGTATACATTGTTATTAGTATTAACACATTCACGAAGATCTTTGTTCAAAGTTGTGGATTAGATGATGATGAATCGCTTACGGTGACGTATGAAGGCAGACCCGTGACGAAAGTAGGTATACTTAAATAGATGACCGTTAAATGTGCTCGGTTCAATCTCCATACATGGTAGACTGATTACTACGAAGACAATAAATTGCAGCCATGAAAAAATACGTGTTCAAATACATTCATGCATACAAAGATAAGATAATATGAATGGTTATAAAGAATATGGACTAATGACAATCTTAATAAATTTCTTGCCTCAACAGTTTCTCCATTCTGGATATTTATATCTTTCTCCAGATCAATGTACAAATTTTATCTTTGTCATCCTGTTTCACAAAAAAAGTTGGAGCTAAATCCCAGCTTCTCACACCCATCAACACTGAAGCAATCACACGCCTCACTGATCCGTTAATAAGCGTGAAATGCATCATATCGTGTTGACAAATGTTGTTTTCCATTACAAATTATCTCCAATCAAGTGTAAAACATAAATCTTCATTAATCGCCATCTTCTCCACGCAAACGTCCCATGATGTTCCGCTGCTTACTATCAAGTTCGTTGAGCATACACCTAATGGCAAAGATGATCCTTACATCTCTGTAAATTTTGGCGGCACGAATTGTAGCGACATATACATATATGTACACAAATATGTACATATTGTTATTAGTATTAACACATTCATAAAAATCTTTGTTCAAAGTTGTGGATTGGAAGATGAGGAATGGCTTACGGTGACGTATTAAGGCAAACCCGTGACGAAAGTAGGTATACTTATACATATATACATAATGAGGAATGGCTTACGGCGACGTATACATATATGCTCATTGTTATTAGTATTAACACATTCACAAAAATCTTTGTTCAAAGTTGTGGGCTGGAAGATAAAGAATTGCTTATGGTGACGTATGAAGGTAGTCCCATGACGAAAGTAGGTATACTTAAACAGATGAAGAAAGTAGGTATACTCAACACATGGTGGACAGATTACTGCAAGGACAATAAATTGTAACCGACGAAAAATACATGTTTATGGTAATACGAAGGGTTAAAAAGAATATGGACTAATGACAATCTGAAGAAATTTTTGTCTTAGCATTTTTTTTCCATTCTGGATATTTATATCTCTCTCCGTATCACCCGACAAATTTTTTCTTGGTTTTTCGTTTCAACCAGAAGTTCGAGCCAAATCCTGGCTTCTCACACCCATTAATACCGAAAGCAACCACACGCATCACCTATCCGTTAATATGCGCGAAATGCAACATATCGTGTTGACAAATAATGTTGTGCATTACAAATTCTCTCCAACCAAGTGTAAAATATAAATCTCCAGTAATCGCCATCTTCTCCACGTGAACGTCCCTTGATTTTCTTCTGCTTAATGTCAAGATCGTTGAGCATACACCTATTGGCAAAGATGATCCGTACATCTCAGTAAATTTTGGCTGCACAATATGCTGCGACATATACATATATGTACATGTACATATATGTATACATTGTTATTATATTAACACATTCACGAATATCTTTGTTCAAAGATGTGTATTGAAAGATGAAGAATGTTTTACGGTGACGTATGAAGGCAGACCCGTGACGAAAGTAGGTATACTTAAACAAATGACCGCTAAATGTGCTCTGTTCGATCTCTACAGATGGTGGACAGATTTATGCAAGAACAATAATTGTAGCCGAAAAAAAATACATGTTCCAGTACCTTCATGCATGCCAAGTTGTGATAGTAAGAAGAGTCAGAAAGAATATGGACTAATGACAATCTGAAGAAATTTATTGCCTCAGGATTTTCTCCACTCTGAATATTTCTGTCTTTCTCCATAACAACGTACAAATTTTCTCTAGGTTTTCCGTTTCAAACAAGAAGTTGGAGCCAAATCCCGACTTCTCACACCCATCAACACCGTAAGCAATCACATGCATCACCGATCCGTTAATAAGCGTGAAATGCAACATATCGTGTTGAAAAATGTTGTTTTCCATCAAAAATTCTCTCCAACAAAGTGTAAAATATAAATCTCCAATAATCGCCATCTTCTCCACGTGAACGTCCCATGATTTTGGCAAGGTCGTTGAGCTTTACACCTAATGCCATAGATAATCTGTACATATCTGTAAATTTTGGCGGCCTGATCTGCATCGAAATATACATATATGTACACATATATGTATATATTGTTATTAGTATTCACACATTCACGATAATATTTGTTCAAAGTTGTGGAATTGAAGATAAAGAATCGCGTATGGTGACGTATGAAGGCAGACCCGTGACGAAAGTAGTTATACTTAGAGAGATGACCGCTAAATGTGCTCGGTTTGATCTCCACACATGGTGGACAAATTTGTGCAAGGAAAATCAATTGTAGCCCAAAAAAATACATGTTCCAATACCTTCATGCAGACCAAGTTATGATAATAAGAAGGGTTAGAGAGAATATGGACTAATGGCAATCTGAAGAAATTTCTTGCCTCAGCATTTTCTTCATTCTGGATATTTATATCTTTCTCCATATCAACGTACAAATTTTCTCTAGGTTTTCCGTTTCAAACAAGAAGTTGGAGCCAAATCCCGGCTTCTCATACCCATCAACACCGTAAGCAATCACATGCATCACCGATCCGTTAATAAGCGTGAAATGCAACATATCGTGTTGACAAATGTTGTTTTGCATCAAAAATTCTCTCCAACAGAGTGTAAAATATAAATCTCCAATAATCGCCATCTTCTCCACATGAACGTCCCATGATTTTGGCAAGGTCGTTGAGCTTTACACCTAATGCCAAAGATAATCTGTACATATCTGTAAATTTTGGCGGCCTGATCTGCACCAATATATATATATATATGTACACATATATGTATATATTGTTATTAGTATTCACACATTCACGATAATATTTGTTCAAAGTTGTGGAATGGAAGATAAAGAATCACGTATGGTGACGTACGAATGCAGACCCGTGACGAAAGTAGTTATACTTAGATAGATGACCGCTAAATGTGCTCGGTTTGATCTCCACACATGGTGGAAAAATTTGTGCAAGGAAAATCAATTGTAGCCCAAAAAAAATACATGTTCCAATACCTTCATGCAGACCAAGTTATGATAATAAGAAGGGTTAGAAAGAATATGGACTAATGGCAATCAGAAGAAATTTCTTGTCTCAGCAGTTTCTTCATTCTGGATATTTATATCTTTCTCCATATCAACGTACATATTTTCTCTTCGTTTTTTGCGTTTCAAACAAGAAGTTGGAGCCAAATCCTTGCTTCTCACACCCATCAACACCGTAAGAAATCACAAGCATCACTGATTCGTTAATAAGCATGAAATGCGACATATCATTTTGACAAATGTTGTTTTCCATTACAAATTCTCTCCAACCATGTGTAAAATATAAATCTTCTCCGAGTGAAAGTCCCATGATTTTCCACTCCTTATTGTCAAGGTCGTTGATCTTACACCTATTGGCAAAGATGATGCGTACATCTCTCTTAATTTTGGCGGCACGATCTGCACCGACATATACATATATGTACAATGTGTATAATGTTATTAGTGTTAACACAATCACGATTTGATACACTCTGCATGGGTCAGCGTACGGAAAAATATTATACGTGTTCAAGTTAATCTATATTTATAATTCATAATACTTGCGAGTATTTCGCTGTAATATGGCATAAGCACGAACATAAAAAACGATGGTAGACAGATTATGTTCTCCATTATGTATCCACACTAGGTCCTTTTTTTTAATAAGCAACAAAAACTTTTTTTTTTATCGGACAAACAACAACATTTATATAGTTGCATGAGCAACCGTTGGTAATATGTTATTAATGTTATGCATATATTAATAGGGGCGTGCTAAATCCCGCACTTACATTTACTGAATCACGCGCACAAATTAAAAGATTTATCTCTCTTTACCTCTATTATCTATCACTTCTTCTATTTAGAGTTTTATCTCAACCATTAAAAAATAACTATGAATTCAACATTTTCGTACGACCATTCTCTTAAACCACATTTATTATTTCAAGAATTCTCTCAGTAATTTTAATATTAAAAAATTTGAAACAATAAGTAAGATCATTAAATAACTATTTAACATCATAAATAAATAAATGAATAAATAAATAAAAGAAAATTCTATACCCCCCCCCCCCCCCCCCCCCCCAACCCGGCCGCCCAGCACCACCACCATCACACTTGCCCACTCCCCTCCCCCCAACTCCTCACAAACAACCTTCAGTGCCGGGGTTGTGTGTGATGTTATTTTTTTATGTATGAGATGGCTTTGTGCGTAATTTTGTGGGTAATAACGGAAAATCAAGAGAGGTGGGGAATGAGAAAATAGAAACGAATTTTGGGTGAAAAAGTTCGGAAAGAAAAATATCTTTAATTATGTGCGTGATTTAGTAATTTAGTGTGAGATTTAGCATTTCAGATATTAATATTTGTTATTTGTTTAATTATATATACGCATGTGTGTATATATATATATAAAATATGTATCTGAAGATCACACAATATATTTTATTTCCAATATACGCAACATCCTCACATATTTAGGTACATTGTGAACATATTTACTTTCGTGGCTAGATTGCATATAATATATATATATATATATATATATATATATATATATATATATATGTATATATATTTCCTGATCGAAAATTGCTATTAATTATGGAAAATTGTTTAATTGTCTTTTATTACATGGCATGTGAATATGTATTGCAACAATAGATTTTGTACATTAATTATTTTTCCCACATGCTTACAAAATATTCAAATTAACCATTAAATTGGGAGTCATTTACTATAATTTAGGAACCATTAACTATCACAATATTATATATATACAAGCTTATTTCGTCACGGTTTACATATTATTCTACACCACATACTAGTGCTGGTCTCACTATTATTTTCCTAATACTTCATCATTTGGACATCGTTCTCCTTTTGTGAATCGTGTAGTATTCTTACAACTACTCTGCCACAAGGTTTTTATGCACATTCTTTTTTACAGTACTTTACATACATGTATGTGTTACATGTGATTATAATCCGTGCGACACAGTATGTTGTTTAAGAATTACTTGCATATTGTGTACGTAACTGTTTTGGTTTTTTTTTTTTTTTATAATATTCGAGTATAGGAATTATCGACTTTTTGCATCTAGATTATAAATTGTAATGTAATCAATATTAAGTAACATATGTAGATCACGTTTTGTGATCATCTCTTAATCTTTTATTATGCTATTTACCTGGCTAATAAACTTTTGATTGTATTCATAATATTGATGCTATGCTATTACATGATAATTCCATCTATTTACGTTGTTCGTATTTATGTATTTTTCCTTATTTTTTTATTGTATGTTTCTGTTACGTATAAAATTTTATTACATTTATTTACATGTACAAATGTCAAGGCATGTATATATTATTCATATAAGATCTATGTCTTTACATACATAGATCTTAAATATGTTTTACTTATTTATATGAAAACTTTTTTTATATGAAAGTCGCACGATTTCATATACATATAAGTACAATCATATATTTTATTTTTTCACAATCGTATATTTACTTTTCTTTACTAATTGAATCTTTACCAAAATCTAAAGATTCCAATTATACACCATGGGATGTCAATATTTATTACTATTTTCCAATAGCTTAGGCCGACATGAACATATATGGCAAAGTTGTTTGTTGGATTTGGGGGAGGGTATTGCTTACAAACAAGAACGACTTCATAATAATTCAGGTGTTGCAATTTGTTTAGCACGTTAATCAATTGGATTTTAAATATAACGCAATTGTTTTAATACTGTCTCTTTAAGTTTTGAACTCAATGCACATATTGTATACAATTTTTTTGTAAATTTATCGATATCGGATGAAAGCTTGATAAACTGTACTCTTACCGAAATAGATAAAATATTGCAAAACAATCGTATGATTCTACGTAATTACGCGCCCATGCCAGTTCGAATCGAATTTGCGGTGGAGGACATAGTAAACCTATTTGTGTTAGATGAACTGGATAACGATAGGATTGAAATGGGTCGAGAACTTCAACGGTGTCTTGCTTCCATTACAGACGAGCAAAGAAAATTTTATGATATAGTCATGGATGTTGTATCCAAGGACCGTGGTGGAATGTTCTTTCTAAATGGCAATGGTGGAACGAGAAAGACGTTTCTCTAGAAAACTCTTTTGGTTGCAGTCCGTTCCAAGGGAGAGATTGTAATTAATGTTGCATCGAGTGGTATAACCTCACTATTGCTCCCCAGCGGAAGAACAACTCATTCTCGATTTGGAAAACTCATAAATGTACACGAGACTTCCACCTGCAGCATATCACAACGAAATCGACAGGAGGAGTTGCTTATTAGGGCAAAGCTTATTATATGGGATGAGGCCCCTATGATGCATAGATACTGTTTTGAAGCGCTTGGGGTCATGAAGTTGAATAACAACATGAGATTGCAGTCATATTCTTCTCCCTCTAACGCGGATGAGGTAAGAGAATTTGGAGACTGGATACTGAAGGTTGGTAATGGGGATGTTGGGGAACAAAATGATGGTGAAGCTTCGCTAGAGATTCCCGAGGACATGTTGATTGGTGATTCTGAAGATCCATTCAGAGACCTATAGATCTTCGTTTATCTGAATTTGTTGAGTAACATGTATGATCTAGATTATTTTCAAGGGAGGGCAATTCTTGCACCAACTAATGAATGCGTCGAGTCTGTGAACGATTACTTAATGTCTCTCCTTCCAGGACAGGAGAAGTTGTACCTGAGCTCAGATAGTATGTGTAAGGACGAGCAAACAACAGAGGATGATGCAGAAATTTATTCGACTGAATTCTTCAATACATAAGATGCTCTGGAGTTCCTTCTCATGCATAGAAGTTCAAGGTCGGTGCACCAGTTATGCTAATAAGAAACACCGATCAAGCTAGAGGATTGTGCAACAGGACTAGACTTCAAATTATTAGAACCGGCAATCACGTTCTGAATTGAAAAAAATAATCCGATAAAAATATTGGTGACATGGTGTTCGTTCCTCAGATGACTTTAATACTATCTAACTCCGGACTGTCAATTAAATTTCAGAGAATAGAATTCCCGTTGATTGTTTATTTTGCAAAGACGATCAATAAAAGACAAGATCAAACTCTTTCGCATGTTGGTTTGTATCTTCCTAGGCATGTCTTTAGCCATGGTCTATGTTGCATTGAGAGTTAAGAGCAGAAGTGGTATTAAGACATTCATCAAGTAATGTTATGTTACTAGAAATATCGTGTACACGGAGGTATTTCATCGAGTTTGAAGGTAGAAAATATTTTTCATATTTATCAGTTCTTCATGTAACATGTCTTGGTTTTTTTTCATATTATTTTTGTATAGAATATAAATTGTCCATCGATGACGTTTTGTATTTATTCCATTATAGTGATTGCAATTATTGAAAAACCGTTAACGCCATTTTTTCTAATATTTCAATGAGCGTAAATACTAGTAATTTACCCTATGACGTGATGTTGTTTCATGAACAAAGTAAAATTTAGTTTGTTTCACGTATGTTTAGGATGTAACTATAATTTAAATTTACTATTTTTAAGGGGTTTTTATGCATAAGTCCCTAACCAACCATCTTTATTATTCTAGGTTTGGGTTATATCACTTTCACCAATAAGTTTATCCCTTTAATATTTATTATAAATAAAGGAAAAATTCATGTATATGACAAAATTACCCCAACCCTTTACACCGAATTCTAAATTCTAACCATAATTTAATCAATTTTGACCACAAAAATTCAAAAACATTTTTTTTTAAAAAATTATTTTTTTGCCGGCGGTCTCCAGCGTTGACTTTTCGATTTATTTTTTTCGCTGCCGGATTCCGACGTTTAATTTTTTATTTTTTTTTACGTCCGCCGTTAAACATTGATCGGAATTGTGCTGTCATTAACGGTAATTATACTATCACTGACAGTACATTAACGTAATTGTACTGCCGTTGACAATATTACTATTTTGTTTTTGTTATTTTTTTATGTTGTTTGATTTGTTGACAAGTTAACGATATTATATTACTAAACACAATAATATTACTGTCAACCACGCCAATATTATTATTTTTTTGGGTTTTCTTGTTTTGTTTGAGTTATTCACGGAGTAACGTAATAATATTACTGTCTATTATTGTAATATTACTGTAAACATAATAATATTATTGTGGTTCATGGTAATATTATTATTGTTATAGTAATATTACTGTCACTCAGAGTAATATTAATTCTTTTGACTTTTTATTATGTTTAACTTTGTTGAAGGGTCAACATATTAATATTACTCTAATAAACAATAATAATGAGTTTTGTTGTGTTAATATTACTGTGCTAGAGATTAATATAACAATATCATTATGTTAAACTATAGTATAGTTAATTTTACTGTGTTTAACAATAATATAGTTAATATTACTGTCAATTACAGCAATATTGTTGTTTAAACGGGGGCAAAAAGATGTAAAGAAGAAAAAAAATCGAAAAAGTCAACGCCGGAGACCGGCGTTGACCGCCGGTCAACATCAGAAACCGGTGGCGGAAAATTTTGGAAGAAGAAAAAAAAAGTCAATGGCGGTGACGGACGAAATTGTCCATAAAAAATGTGTTTAGGGTCAAAATTAAATGATTTGTAAAATTTGGGGTCAAATTGAGGTTAGATTAAATTAAAGGATGAAATTGGAACATATTAAAGTCTGAGGGCCTATTACAAACATTTGGACCATATGTGGATTTTTTTGTAAAAGAGTTTATTGCCTCGACCTCTTTATGAATAAGTACCCATTGATGGGCTTATTTGTAAAGTGCCATTTTTTTTAATTGTTTTTGGTACAATTAAAATAGGGGCTCTTTGAGAAAACCCCCTTCACTACTTTTTTTAATTGAGGGAGGCCCAAAATATTTTAGTCCATTTGAGAAAAGTCCACACCCATTTTCAGCCATTATGTTTTCCAGCTTTACCCCCGCCCGCCACCTCATTAGTAGGTCAGCGCTCCGCGATTTTTTTTTTGCCCATTTTTTTAATCGACTATGAAGCATAGTCGATTAGTCTTAAATCGACTATGCTTCATAGTCGATTAAGAAAAATCTTTAATTTTTTAATTTATTTTTGTTTCTAATTTTGTTTTTAATTTTTTTTTGGGTTTTTTAATTTTTTTTTTCTCTATCAGGTTTATTAATGCATAGTCGATTAAAATTTTAGCTATTTAAAATAACAAATCACAATTACAAAAAAAAAATCAACTATATTTAAAAAAAATATACAAACATTGTAATTGATTTATACATTGGAATCAATAAACAAAAAATCAAAAAAAAATCAAAAAAAATAACAACTGGAGTCTGTTAACCTTAATCGACTACTGAACATAGTCGATTAAACACACGTAGTCGATTAAGGGCCGTGCCTGCGCGAATTTGTTTTTATGCGCCGTCTTCCGCCACAATCCACCAAAAAACCCTAGATCGAGTGCTGCTTCTCTGTAACATTCCCTCTTCCCAGAACTACTCCCACAGAAGACGCAAACCGTACCGAATCTCGATAAACAAAAATCCGAAGCATAAGCACCATGCTAACAAATCAACCAACAATTTCCAGAAACTCAAAAATTTATTTAGAAACATCCATGGCTGAAGTCTAATTATTTTTAAGACAGAGTAGAGAGAGGAAATTACTCGAGGTTCATTTTCCAACGGAGAGCCGCTGGTGAACGATGGTGGGAAATTGGCAGAGAGATTGGAGTAAAAGTCGGCGACCGATTAGACCGCCGATTTCGCTGTTGAAGCTGGGATTAACGGCAGTCCCACATCTCGTTTTCTCCGTCAACGGCGCCGTTTTACCCACTGCAATCGCCGTCTTCGGTCGTGGCGGTGGAGACTCTCTGAATTTCTCCCTATTCCGACAGCGGCGGCGGGGAGAATATTTGCCGGAGACAAACAAAGAAAAAAGAAAGAAAGAATAAAAAACAGAAAATATAGAAGATATTGACGATAATGGAGAATGAGAAATGAAAAATGAGATTAGGGTTTTAAAAGAGTATATTGAACAATTAAGGGTAGTTTTGGAATTACTAAAATAATATTTGGGTGGAATATTAGCTAGGGGGTTTCCTTAACTCATTTACCTAGATGAGGGGGTTCTTGCTAATTATCCCATTAAAATAAGACAAAAATAGAGTGGAACTCTTTATGAATAAGTACCCATTGATGGGCTTATTTGTAAAGTGCCATTTTTTTTTAATTGTTTTTGGTACAATTAAAATAAGACAAAAATAGAGTGGATAGTTTTCAGAATCTTCTATAGACATTTATCAGAGCCAGGTTTCGATCCTGGGACCTGTGGGTTATGGGCCCACCACGCTTCCACTGCGCCACTCTGATTTTGTTGATAAACATGTCAAATAAAACATAAATAAAAACAACATAAATGGGCTTTTTAATTCTAGTAAGAGGTTATTATTCAAATTTTCCCATGTCTTACATATGATTGAAAATCAAACTAAAATACCCGCTCTTGATTTAAAATCGACAATTAAAAACTAAATTGAGTCAATTCTCTAAAATAATGAACCAAACTTAATTTTCTTTTAATAAACTTACGAACATTGAAACAAGCTCAAGCCGGATTAGAAAAATAATAGTTAAATATGTTAAGAAACAAACTATTTTATTTCCAACTCAAATCTGATTCAGCTTGATTAAAGCTGATTCGATTTCTATTCATTTGCTTATCAAACCAGACTCATATATAAATTTAAAACTTGATAAAAATTAAAATAATGATGAGTTCGCCTCGACTCAATTAATTTATACCTTTAGTTTCAAGACTTTCTATCGACCATTTAGAACTTAATGTACATTATGTATCCAATTCTTTTGCAGATTTGTCTATATCGGATGAAAGTTTGAAACTATACTATCACTGAAATAGAGGAAATATTGCAAAGCAATGGTATAAGTTTACGTAATTACGCGCCCATGCCAGTTCCAATTGAATTCAAGGTGGAGGACACAGTAAACATATTGGTCTTAGATGAACTGGATTACGACCGATTTGAAATGGGTAGAGAAATTCAACGGTGTCTTGCCTCAATTACAGATGAGAAAACAAAGGTTTATGATGTAGTCATGGATGTTGTATCCAATGTTGTGGTAGCATGTTCTTTCTATATGGGCATGGTGGAAAGGGAAAGACGATTCTATGGAAAACTCTTTCGGCTGTTGTAGCACCCCGTTTACTTTATACTCTATACCGGAAAATGGTATAAAGGTTTTTCTATTAAGTTGCAGCGGGAGACCTTTTAAAAATACGGTTTTGTTTTTCGAAACAAAGTTCTAGAGAAAGGTGGTAAAGTTTTCTCTAGTTTTGAAAATACTTGAAGTGGTTCGCTTCAATTTTCGTTCAATAAAAATCTTTCTTGAAAAACCTTTGAAGTCGAACACTTCATATATTTAGTCAAAAACATTCTCTCTTTATTCGGTGCCACATTTTTCTTTAAACGTTTTCTTACTTTAAATAATGGATCGGGTTGTGGTGGAGCTCTTAAGAAATCAACATTAGAAAATAACAAGAATAGTCGGAAAACATTATATTATACATAAGGGTTAAAATTGTTTCCCGATAACATATTCAAGTATTACGGATTACAATCCACTAAGAAGATTCAAGTACCAAAACAGAAGTTTATTAAAATCCAGATATATTCCATACGGCTCGATCCCTCGGCTTTCCCCGAACTTGGTTCAACTTTGCTCCTCGGATTCGGATCATGCGTTACCTACACCAAGATAACATCTATATGAGCCTTTAAAAAGACTCAGTAAGAATCCAAAAGTAATAACAAGGTTTTGAAAAAGTCTTTACACATAATTTATATATATACACACACACACACATATATATATATATATATATATATATATATATATATATATATATATATATATAGATATATATATATATATAGGCATACACGAACACATAATAAACTTACGATCATTCAAACTTACACTTACTATACCTTACCTTTACCTTTCATTTAAACCTTTCCAGGATACTTAACATCCTTTCATATTCTTTTTAAAGTCGGGTACTTAACACCCTTCTTTTCTTAACATTAATATGCAATAGTCGGGTACTTAACACCCTTCTTTTCTTTACTTTAATATGCAATATGCATGCAAAATGAGACTTAAGACTTTTAAAACTTTTCATGATAAAACGCTGGGCCCGTTTGGAAAAACAATCGTGGAGTTCGGCAATAAGCCGTGTATTTTGGAGCTTGTGATCTATAACTTTACTATAGTCACGACTATAACTTTACTATAGCCGAGTTAGTGGTTTATAATCCCGATTCCTATGTGAATCAGTCTCTATGTGGACAAGCCCCTATGTGGACCCCAACTATCAACCACTAACCGGAATATAGTCACGGCTATAACTTTACTATAGCCGAGTTAGTGGTTTATAATCCTGATTCCTATGTGAATCAGTCCCTGTGTGGACAGGCCCCTATGTGGACCCCAACTATGAACCACTAACAGAATACCAGCCCCCCGTATCCCATACTTATTCACCTAGATCCACAACCAATTTCCAAACATTTTTAACTTTGAAAAGTCATGATTTATGCATCTTCGACTTACTAATGAATCATATGATGCTTACATGATCTATCTATGTTACTTTCACATAAACAAGCATAAAGGTAACAAGCACCACAACAATTATATTTCACATCCTTAATCAAATCATTGAACACATAATCATATAGAACATAGCACTTTTACTTTCACATTTAATTTCATAAGCACACATAAACATTTAATATCACATAGTAGCACCAAGAAGGGCATTCTTCAACTTTAACCAAATTATAATCACATAATCATATAAACATGTCATTCATAGCATATCAATATCACTCATATCATGAATTATGAAAATTATCACATACGACATTACTTTACTCTAATCACTTAATACATACACCATTATTTCAAAAGTGCCACACATAATAACAAATAATATACGAAATCAATCAAGTATTCTAACTTATCATAGAAATCAATTAATCATTTTTCTAAATATGGTACTTGCTCCTTAACACCATTCTAGGCTAGTGGATTGTAATTCTTTCTTAGGACATGCAACAAGATACCTAAACTTAGATTATTAGGAAATAACTTAGAGGTGTCACCTTCATCACTAACTTATCTTTCCTACCTCGGATATTAGAACCATGATCACAAATCACACTTTAATAAAAATAGTCATCTTAAGAAAATCAAACAGTTTTGGTATCCTGACTTTGAAAAATCATTTCTCTTGAACCAAAAATCAAAAGCCTTTGAAACTTTTACAACATACTCCTTTATATGTCTTTAAAATAACTGAGAAACAGTTTATAAAAATCATCATCGGAGTAAAAGATATAAATAAATTTCTAAGGTGGTACAGTTTTGAAATCTGAACAGAGGGAGTGACTTTAAAAATGCATTTTGCTTTACTCATTCATCCAAACCTTTTGAAATTTTAACTCCATATACAATTAGGAGTCTTATATACGCCAGAAAAACTGTTTTAGAAAATACTTAGGAAACTAGGATAAATAAATAAAATGGTACAGTAGTGCAGTTTAAAACTCAGAACAGGGGAGGAGACTTCAACAATTTCTTATAAATTATCTACTATGTCAAACACTGCCAAATATTATCTCAAATGAGTTTTCTAAGTTAGGGTTATGTTTCAAGTTGATTCATTAAATTTGAAAGAGGGAAACGTTAGATTTCATTACTAATTCTAAACTAACTCTAGTTTGGTACAGTTTCGGTAAATAATTCATAACTCATATATTTCTACTCCAAAAATTACACGCCACATATCAATATGACTTTAACAGAGAGATCTATCCTCATACAAAATTTCGGAGTTTTCATAAATAAACTCGTGGGTGAAACATGGGTTAAAATCCGTACTTATGAATCTGTAAATTTTACATATAACCATCTATTTCAAGATTCTAGACTCAATCAACTTAGATGACTCAAATCCAAACCTTCAACATATAAGATAACAACTAGTAAATCAATAATTTTAACATGCAATGATTATAACCATAAGGATAATAAATTTCATAGCATATCATCATCAAATTTCGGGTTTCTCACCAATCTTCTATTTTCTTTCAAGAATCAAGAATCAAGAGTTAGATTCTCACATGCAAAGCTTTAAACATGAAATTAAACATATCAAAACATCATCATCATTTTTTCTCATCAAAGATCAAGGATTCAAGCATGGATCTTAACATGCATGAGACTAAACATATAATATAACATACTATGAGCACTTTATTTCATAAAACTTTCGATTTCTTCAAACACTCAAGAAGGGAAGTTTTTCAAAAAGAGAAGAGAAGGAAATACTATTGATGTTAGCTTGATGTAGCATGAATTCCATGATTCTTACCTTAGGATCTTTTCAAAATTTGAAGAACTTCGGGGATATTTGCAACCCACTAGAGAATCCTTCAAGAAATTCAAAAATTAGAGGAAGCTCTTAGTGGATTTTCGAAAATTGAAGAAAGAAACAAAGAACAAGAGTTTTCTTACACGTCTTTATGAAGAACCTCTTTTATTGAAATGAAAAGAGTTCTTGAACTTTACCTCACTACAAATTTCGAAATTAAGGAAGAAGAGATGAAGAGATTTAATGGGGAAGGCTTGAATTAGAAAAAGAGATTTCTTCTTCTACTTGGAGAGGGGGAAGGAGAAGGGGACTTGGCTGATTTTTTTGGTGTGTGGAAATGAAGAGGAGAGGGTGCTATTTATAGAATTGAAGAGGCTTGTATTCTTTATGAGTAAGTATGAAGAGGGGTCTTTTTGCAATTAGGAGTAACTTGAAATAATCTAGAGGGACTTCTAGGCAATTTTATTTAAGTTATCTTAAAAATAATGCTAAATGAAAATCCAAGTGGAAATGCACATGGAATAAGTGTATGCATGCAACACATACAATCATAGCCAATTTAAAGAGAGGAAATTACTATCAATTAAGCATATAAACTTTCTAGTGTGAGAAAATAAATTCTTATATTACTAAAACTAAATTCACGTAGATCACATAATTTCACGTGTTCAATTATATTAAACACATGAAATACATTTTAGTTGCGCAAATAGAGAATAAAATAATAATAAAATATTCATGTAGACATATAATGCACATTAGTTCACATAAATTCACATAAATAGCAAATATAGCAAATTGAAAAGCAATTAATTGAATTCGCACATACAACACATATTCATGCTAAGGAGACGAGAGGGAAAATACGGAAACCGGGTATCGGAAACGTGGGGTGTTACAATTGTAGTCCGTTCCAAGGGAGAGATTGTAATTAATGTTGCGTCGAGTGGTATAGTATCGCAAATGCTCCTCGGTGGAAGAACATCTCATTCTCGATTTGGACTACCCATAAATGTACACAAGACTTCCACCTGCAGCATAACACATCAAAGTCAACATGCGGAGTTGCTGATTAGGGCGAAACTTATTATTTGGGACGAGGCTCCTATGATGCATAGATACTGTTTTGAAGCACTTGACAAGACAATGAAGTCAACATTACAGGTAGACAAACCGTTTGGTGGTAAGATGGTTGTTATTGGAGGAGATTTTAGGTAGATTTTACGAGTTGTACTCAAAGCATCAAGGCAGGACATAGTACATGCTACGGTAAACTCCCTCTAACGTGGATGAGGTAAGAAAATTTGGAGACTGGATACTGAAGGTTGGTAATGGGGATGTTTGTGAACAAAATGATGGTAGAGCTTCGCTAGAGATTCTCGAGGACATGCTTTGGTGATAAAGAAGATCCATTCAAAGACCTATTGATCTTCGTTTATCTGGATTTGTTAAGTAACATGCATGATCCATATTATTTTCAAGGGAGGACAATTGTTGCACCAACTAATGAATGCGTCGAGTCTGTGAACGATCACTTAATATCTCTCCTTCTAGGACATGAGAAGTTGTACCTGAGCTCAGATAGTATGTGTAAGGGCGGGCAAACAACGAAGGATAATGCATAAATTTATTCGACTGAATTCCTCAACACAATAAGATGCTCCGGAGTTCCTTCTCATGCATTGAAGTTCAAGGTCGGTGCACCAGTTATGCTAAGAAGAAACATCGATCAAGCTAGAGGATTTTACAACGAGACCAGACTTCAAATTATTAGAACCGGCATTCACGTTCTGAATTGCAAAATTCTTTCTGATAAAATTTTGTTTCTTTTGCAATGACGATCAACAAAATTCAAGGCCAAATTCTTTCACATGTTGGTTTGTATCATCCTAGGCCGGTCTTCAGCCATGGTCAACTATATGTTGCACTGTCCAAAGTTAAGAGCAAAGGTGGCATTAAGATATTCATCACGTCGGATTTGGGTGAACTCATCAATGTTACTATAAATGTCGTGTACAGTTGGTGAAAATACCTACACGCAAGTGCACGTATCGTACAAGTAATAAAATGGACAATTAAATCCGAATATCAATCCCACGAGGAAAATATTCAACTATCTAATCTTAAGCGCTAAATTTTCACAATTATGTTCAAGCCCATCCTACACGGTCTAATTTGGAGAAGATTATCTAAATTAAACTAAAATATTAACTGCAAATTAAATAGTAAGAAAAATAAATAAACACGAAGATTATCAAAGTAAACGAGCCTAGGAATTTATCTTCCCCCTATGTGATTATTGGTCCCCCAATTCCCTCAATTATGCAAGCAAATAATTCGAATTACTAACCTGAGATGCTAAATTAATCATACCCCGCTTCAGCGTGTATTAGGATTCTATTATTCAAGACCAAAAATACTGTATTCATACGCAATTCAATTAAGAACAAAGCATTAAGCACAAATCTCAATAATGACTACCTAAGAGGTTAACTATATACATCTGCTAACACCACAAAGTTTCTTCTACCACAGTTCTAATTGTTGAACCGATCTTCCGATTCATGCATTCAACAATAACAATAAATCACATAAATTGATCAAGTTCATGCCCTTAATTAATCAAGTAGAAGAAATAATCTAAAATTAATACTTGCATAAAATCATGGAATTGAGTTCACAAATCCCACATAGGGTTCGAATAAAATCCTAGAAACTAAAAGCTTAGCTACTCGTAATTCTTATGATAAACAAAATAGAATTAATAAAAGAAATAAGAAAAACTATGCTTGAGTCTTGGATCTTCGTTTTTAGCGTTTTTTTGTGTAAAATTCCGTGCTTATGGTGTAGAAACTTGTTACTTTTATAGACTTTTCTTGATAAGGAAGTAGTGGAAACCTAATAGGAAAATTTCCGCTACTTTTCCCCATCAAGATTTGTTCTTCGATTTTTACAATGCTGGAGTCCGAATTTTGGAATGTTGCGTGAAATAAGAATTGTAGTGTAACACCCCGCACTTTCGGTAAAATAATATTATTTTATTTTACCACATTTATGTGCATATATGTGAAATTAGAATTTATAATAATTCTTGCATGGTTATTATTTACGTGAATTAGGTAATTATGTGAAGTATGTGATTATGTGAACTATTGTGTGCAATATGTGATTATGTGAATTATGTGCTTAGGTAATATTTCGAGATATTATGTCGAAATAAATTATTTTCATGAACTAGGATTTTATTCTTGCATATGAATTTAAATGAGCATTTCATCATATTTATGCATGCACAAAATTTTAGAAAATAAATTTTTATCATGCATTTTAGGATTTTTAATTAATGTAGAAAATTAGAAAATCCTCCCCACATTTTTTTTAAAATTTTCGGACATCACACACACACATGATTTTAAATTTGCATATTAATTAGTATTGGACATGCATTGGTGTGGTTGTACTTTAAGCATAGAAAGAAATACTCAAGCCTAGTTCCCTACTCTATAGACTAGGTATGCTTTTCCACTCCCACACACCACTTTAAGGCCAAAAGTCTTTCTTTCTTCTTCCTCTCCCCTTCATTTTTCGGCAGCCATATCACCACCACCATAGCCACCATTTCCTCAAGCTTGAACCACCCAAGAACCACCACCACTCCTATTTTCGAAAATTGCAAAATTACCCCCAACCTACCTAAAGATTTAATTGTCAAGAAGCCCCTCCTCAATACTTACCCGTTAAGGTTGCAAGCCTCCCCATTCTATAAATTAAATAGAACCCATTACCAAGTGTTTTCTCATCTCCCCACTACTATCCTAAGAAATATCTCTTCTCTTCTTTCTTCTTCCATTTTCGAAATTAGTAGTAGAAGAAGCTCAAAATATTTTCTTCAAGAGATTCTTCAATTTGAATGTAAGAGCTTCATCTCCTCTCTTATTCGAAAATTTCCTCTCTTCCTTCTTCATATTGTTTTGTAATGTAACTCTTTATCTCTTCTTGTATTAGAGAGAAAAGAGCTAACAAATCCTTCCCCTAAAGAGAGAGGTGAGAATTCTTGAATTCTTGCTCAAACCTACAACACCACTAGTATTTTCGGTTTTTATGTGTTTTTATGTGATTTATTTGTTGATTCTTGCATATTATGTGATTATATGGTTTAGATGATGATTGCATGTTAGAGTTTTGAAAAGATGACTTTGTTCTTGAAGTTTTATACTTTTTCAAAAATTTGGGGAAAATGTTTAAAATTGCTTATTTGGCTTAATTAGTACCTTGCATGTGTTGATCAAGTGTTTGATTGATGATTTGTGGAAAGAAAATGAATTTTTGGCCTAGCCATGAAACTTTCGATTTTTTGGGGAAAAATGCTTAAATTGCTTATTTGGTTTATTTGCTATCTTGTATGTATTGATCTTGTGTTGATTGTTGTTTTAAGGCTTTGCATGTTAAGATTTGGTGATTGATTGTTGATCTAAGGTCTTGCATGTTAAGATCTAGTGATTGATGGTTGATCTAAAGTCTTGCATGTTAAGATCTAGTATTTTCTATGTAAAATGATTTAAGAACTAAGGATTTGTGCTAACTTAATTTAAAATACTCGTGCATATGAAGATCTAGTGTATTTACTTGAATAAATGTAAGATGAAAGTCTTGAATTTTATTCTTGTAAAATGTTAGATTTAATGAACTTTTGATGTTAGATTGTCTTTGCATGTTAAGATTTCGGTTACTTTATGTTTTTATGGCTAAATGATTTTGTGAAACTTTATGTGTATTTTCTATGTGCTCTTGCTTGCTTATGTGAATCATTGGGTGTGAGGATGAGAGAAGGGTAAGTAGAAGGGTGCATGTGTGGGTGCATTAGTGTCATGAAATTTATAAAGATAAAACTATGTTGGAAAGTCTTTCGAGGTTACGGTAAATTTCCCGGGTACGGCGAGTCGGTACCGTAGGGCCTAGGGGTGGTTTGATCCCACGTAGATAGACATGATTCGATATATATGTGAGGTTATTTACCGGTAACTTAGATTGACTCTTCCGAGGGATTCCCGACAAGTTTTCATGTCATGCATGTTGCATTATGGTGTTGAGGATATAGGTGGGAAAATCTCACTCTATGGTCTTGGGATCGTAGGATTATAAAGGTGGGAAATTCCTTCTATAATCTTCAATACGTGTCATGGCATAGGGTTATAAAGGTGGGATATTCTCACTCTATGGTCTTGGGATCATAGGGTTATAAAAGTGGGAATTTTCTCACTCTATGCGTGTGGCAATTATGTGATGAAGAACGCCGACGAAAAAGGGAAGTATATGATTGTTTTACTTTATGTTGCATGTTCATGTATACGATATATGTATGTATATATATATATATATATATATATATATATATATATATATATATATATATATATATATATATATATATATATATATATATATAGATAGATATATGTATGCTCTATGTGTTATGTGTATTCGATAATACTTCAAGATTCTCATTGAGTCCTCAAAGGCTCATATAGGTGTTGTATGTTTGTAGGTATACCCGATTTGGAGCCCGAGGAGTGAAGTTGGGAATCGAGCTCGAGAATTGGAAGGAGATCGTATGGAGGGGTTGTGGATTGTGTTGGCTCTTAATTTAGTTATGTGGTTCTATTTGTATAATATGCTTGTAAAAACTTTCGATACGGTTTTAGGTATTTTCTACCGTTCGCTTCCTCCGATCGGTGGGAATTATTAAAAGACGATATGTGTAATAGTAACTAGGATTACCCCATTTTGGATAATTAATCGGTAATCCGTAGCCTTTTGTAAGCGAAAGCAAATTTTCACTATTTATAACTTCTTCGTGTTTTGTCTCGACATTTGAAAATTATTTTCATACAGGTTCTCTGCTTATAAAATCATGAAATTTTAGGAGTCTCTGCATCTCTCTGTTCTCATCATTTTGATAGGTCTTTTGCATGATTTGGGTAAGTATTAAATTAGTTATGATTTATTTCTCACCACTGCACTGAAACAGGGTCATTCGGGTGTTTTCTGGTATAACTGGAGTTTTACTCACTCAAATGCCTTGTTCCACTTTTAAAATGTTTTAAACTCATCTTTCTGCCTTAGGGTAAAATTTGGTAGTTTTTGGGTCAGTGTGGAATTTATTATGAATTTTCAAAACTCCCTCCCCTATTCTGGATTTTAAACCGAGTGACTGTGCCATTTTATTTATTTCTCCTAAATGGCCATGCATCTTTCAAAACTGTTTTAACTGAGTGATCTTGACCCGTGTTAGATGGTATGATATTATTTTGGGGTCATTTTCATGAGTAGTTTAAGAGGAATTAATTTTTAAAGCTTCTGCATTGAATCTGTCCGAACTTGCATTAAGTCCAGCATGCCTATTTACTTTCTAGTCTTGCATGTAGCATGCATTGATGTTAATTGGTTGATTAGGGTTAGTATAGTGTGACCTCTCTCCCTCTGAATAAAAAGAAAAAAATTTACGTAAATTTATATCCACAAAAATAATGTTATTCAAAAGTCTTCCGCTGAGATTACATATAATAAGAGTAATCGAGAGAGGGGTGTCACATGTAGCCCTTTAAATTAGCTTTCCAATGTCGATTGAATCAGGTGATTTGGAGTTCGTATTAGTGAGATATGATCGAAATGGTGGACACTGCCAAAATTGTTGCGAGATTCCTTTTTCCAATTTGATTTACTTCTTTATTTGCAACTTTTTCATTTCTTTTTGATCATTTTTCCTTAATAGACACTTAATTCTCGTTTTTCACATATAAAACACAAAATCAATCAATTAAAACACAAAGATAATCAAATAGACAAAAGATCCACGTAAAGTATTAAGCGTATTGAATGTAAAATCTACACTCAACATGTACAAGGAAGTATTTTATCGAATTTGAAGGTGAAATTATTTTCATATTTATCAGTTCTTAGTGTAACGTTTCTTGTTTATTATTTTTTTTACAACTTACTCATTGGCAGATTTATCTTCCCTATATGTCTTTCATCCGTGCGATGTTGTCTTCTGTCGTGTTGTTAGGGTACACGATACAAATCTTATTATCTTGAAGGGAATATTTGTCCATATACTAGTATTTAATATTGTATTTATTTGTAACTATGAAGAACATGATAATCTAAATGTTTTTTTTTTTTTTATTATTGTTGGTCGATGACGTTTTGTATTTATTCCATTTTAGTGATTACAATTATTGAAAATTCAATGAGCCTAACAATTGATAAATCATTAAGTTTGTTTTACAGTAATGTATTTTCATTTGAGAAAAAGTGCCCCAATGTATGGCACAGGTGAATACTAGTCCAAATTTTATTAATGGACGATCATTCGGCTTATCATTAATGTTTGATAAATTGACTGATTAATTGTAGTTTCCCTTCAGAGGCCTGGAGTATATACAGTGGCGGCCGCGGCTAAAATATATCATAAATAAAAAATCATGCAATTGAAAGAATGGAATTTGTAACAAATCATTCAAATTAGAATCGATATAAGTGACTTTCACCAGCAAAATATTTGAAGTGTTATAAAATACAACATAAATTTTCCAAATACAGAATTGACAAAGAATAAAAAAATAAAATTAATGGATTCTAAAAACACAAGTTATAGCAACTAATTATGAACATAAAAGAAAATGAAAGACTATTTCGAAACAGTTATCCACGTCGTCTTTAGTTAGTTATTCTTCGAGGACGACTTGGAATATAGGGACGGAATACTCTGCTCGTTTCTGAAGAAGTTAGTTGGATCGACCTTAGTTTTAATCTGCACCAACCTTTTGAAGTTGTTCTTGAAATACTTGAGCCCCCAAACGCTAGCCTGCGCATAACTTGTTGTTGTTTTGCCATCTCCTCCGTTATAATTATTTACTCCCAAATCGAGGTCTCGATAATTCATATACGAAGCTCTTGGTGATTTTGAAACGTAAGGAGTCATGTAATCATGTAGTTTCCTCGACCAACTTATCGATCTTTCCGATGCAACTGCTCCACTCTCTTCCCAATAAGCCAATTGTTGAATTTTGTACAGATTTCCGGCTCTGTGTGGGAATGGCAGCGCACTTTCCGATATTTCCTTCATTTTTCCACCGTACGGGACTACTAACAACTCCCCCATATTTGCTTCTCTCTCGAGCAACAATTTCCACATTCCTTCGAACCCTTTTATCGAGATTGGTTCCTGCACATAGTCTAGTTTCGCTTTGAAGTAATACCTTGTTATCGGAAGCGTGCTCCTAATTTCAGGGTTTCTGCTCGTTACGACTTCCGGCGAAACTTGTATCGAATACCCGCCGAAGAAAAGCGCCGATTGGATCCAACTCACCTCAGTGCAATCTTCTCTTCTGACTCCCAATTCCGGAAAGCTCTGTTCCAACAACGGCAGCAGCTTGTCGACCCCACCGAGATACACCGAATTGAAGTTGGCTTGAATAGTTTTGCCGCCAGCAACTCCACTCGAGTTCACCGGTCCAATAGAAATCGAAAGCAATATATCTTCGTCAAGATTCGGAGCAATATATTGCCATTTATGAACTAGCTGACTAGCATTCTGCTCCAGTGTTCTTCCAATGGAGAATATGGTTAGGGTTTCCGGAACCGTAACCAACTTCAATTTCCATGCAGTTATAACACCGAAGCTAGAACCACCGCCACCTCTAATGGCCCAAAAAAGATCCTCTCCCATCGATTTTCTGTCAAGAATCCTTCCATTAACGTCGATAATACGAGCATCTATAATATTATCGGCAGCAAGGCCGAATTTCCTCAGCATCGGGCCGTACCCTCCACCGCTAAAGAGACCGCCAACTCCGACGGTAGGACATGCGCCTGCCGGAAAAGCGAGCGTCTTACTTGTCTGGCTGATTCGATAATAGAGCTGCCCGATGATTGCACCTGCCCCAACCCATGCAGTTTTTTGGTCAACGTCGATTGCAACTTCACTGAAATTGAACAAATCGAGGACTACGAATGGAACTTGAGATGTGTACGAAAGACCCTCGTAGTCGTGGCCGCCACTTCGAATTCTAATCTGCATGCCATTCTCTCTGGCGCAGAGGATAGTTGTTTGAATTTGAGATTCTTCGAACGGGGTAACGATAACTTTAGGTCTGGGAGTGGAAGCTGATCTGAATCGAAGGCTTCTTACGGAAGATAGTAAAATTGATAGATACGAAGCGTCGTTTGGGGTATAAACAACACTGGAATTTCCAGTATTGTTTGGCAAATGAAGGGATAGGCATTGTAGAAAATCATTTTGAGCATGGCAAGAATTACACAAAAGGATAATCGATACGATCATAAGAATTGAAAGAAAGGAATTTTGAGTTTTCATTGTAAAATATTATTAATATGAAATATTATATGTGTATGCGTTGATTGATATGAGAATAATGAGAATGAGAATGAGAGGAATGAGAGCTTCTATTTATACCCACATAAATATGTTATGTAAAGAGTTGGTGAATTTGTCAATTCAAAGTTGTGTTTTGTGTTTTGCCGTTTGAATTAATTAGTGGGGTTTGAGGAATGAAGACTTTCCTTTTTCATGGCATAAAACGCTATTGACTTTTCAGTTTTCAAGCATCGCGTAATTAGGTCTTCCTTTGAATGGGTCTTTTTCTTTTCAACTAAACAAGGAGCTATAAAAAAAAAAGAATAATAATAATAATAATAACAATAACAATAATAATAGGGGCTATTTTATAAAACCCCTCAAAACTTGTACCAACTTACCCCTCAAAATATTCCTTAGGGAGAAATTCAACACATATTTCACCCTTTTTTTGAAAAACCCGTGATCCTTTCTCATTCTCTATAATCCCCAAAATTGCCCTACTACTCCCATCCCTATTTCCGTTTTTCTTCTTTTTTTTTTTTTAAGTTAATTTTCTTTTTATATTATTATTATTATTATTATTATTTTTTTTTTTTTTTTGGTTTTTTTAACCTTTTTTTGGTTTTTTTAACCATTTTTTTGTTTTGTCAGGTATATTAATCGAGTATCAGACACAATTTCTGGAATCTTGTTTTGAAATTTTCAAAAATTAAAATTGGATTGAAAATCGAAATCTCATATATACTCCAACTACGAATCCGAAAAAATTGAAAAAAAATAAAAATATTCAAAATGAAAAAATGTTGTTCCAAACTCAAATTTGATTTGGAATCAGCGGAATTAGGAAATTTCATTCCAACTTCCACCCGTAGAAAATACACAATCTCCCGTTTCTTATCGGATAATATCAACAGTGTTTCACTTTCAATTAATAATCATTTCAACATGAATGAATTGGTGCTGTTAGTTGTTACAGGCTTACAGCAACAAGGGATAATTTTGAAAAACCAAACACCATAATATTAATATCCTTTCCATTGTTTAACCTTAAAGCACAGATACAACAGGGACAAACTTGATAAAAGCTGTACATTGTCAATCATTCAAAAACCAATCAATAGACTGCAGCAGCAAAATCAAGCTGATTGCGATTTTCATCGACAAGATTAGCCCATGCATTTGTACCCCAAAAACTGCACCTTCAATCCCAACAACAGATTTCTTGCATTTTCCATTGTTAAGAAAACTGAATGCTAGCTTGAGAAATCAAGCTATTTTCCTTCTCCTCGACTACATTGGACGAACATCAACATATACAAGTAAGTGTGTCTCAAAATTAGTAAATCATTGAACTCGATAATAAACGATTGAACTCAGGAGCAAAATCATTTATTGAACTGAAAATGTGAGCCTTTTTTATCAACAAGGGGTTCGACACAACAAAAGATCAAGAATTTGGATTCCGCTTTCAACGGCAGTGGTAATCATTGCTAATCCAAGTCTCCATTTTATAGTCATCATTGCAATCAGTAAAACACTTCTTTCCATATTTCTCTTCTCCTCCGGAAATTAGAAGACAATATTTCATAAATCCATAAGCATCAGTTTTTGACAAAATTAGACAATAAAGACTTTACAACTTATGATTAAAACGCAGCCACCTTACCATGTAGAAGTAAAAGTAACTACACATGCATTGGATCCTCGTTCAAACAATAAGATTTCCTTGAGCTTATACATCGTAAACATCTTTTCCACGGGATTATAGCAACATGGATACACTATTTCCATCCTCTCCAAGAATTGACCATTCCTCAAAAGATATCTTATCATTTCAAAATCGTGCTTTATAGCTTCGATGCCGACAAGCTTTATAGTTCTAAGATGTGATAATAGGCATGCCGGCACTCGTTGGGGTTCCACCCACCCTTTCACTTCTTCATAAACCTGATCATAACAACAACAAATTAAAAAAAAATGAGCTCACTTACGTAACACAATAAAGAAGCATAGAAAAAGAAACTGTAAAAAGTTTTTTTATTGCATCAACAAACCTTCTGGAGAATAAGGATTTCAAGATTATCAGCATTATCAAGGAACTTCGAGAGAAAACAACAATCAGAAATCAATTCAAGTTTGGTTAAGTTGCGAAAAGTTGTTGTAGTCCATGCAGTGAATACCGAGTCAATAATCTGGAGAGACAAGCACAAAGAAAACATAAGATTACTACCCATCATCTCTACACGTATACACAATGAGCTGAAAAGGGATCGTCGAACCCATACCTTTGTACATTGTGATAAATCTAATTTTAGGAACCTAACATTCCAGAGCCCATCAAAAAATCCCACTAGCGATCGAGAATAAAGAAAACTGTCATCTGGGTTGATACTACTACAGTCGATTTCGATATCCGCTTCAATTAAGGAGGTTAGCGCCCCACATTTGATATACTGATTTGCGTAGTCAAGCAACTCGAGATAAACAAGGGCGGGGGTGTTTATCTCCACCTTGTTGTAGTCTTGATTTTCGGATTCTTTATCGAAATGACAACTGACATCGAGCGATTTAATTGTGGGTGAAGATATTTTACAGGAACAATAATCGATGCACAATTGCAGTACCAAGTCCTCAAGCACGGGGCATCCCGAAATAAGGTGCGAAAGGGAGTCATCACCCTCATATTTAACATGTATTAAACGAAGCCTTTTGAGGTGAGGCAAAAAGACGATACTGCCCCTATCGGGGACGACACCGCAGCGGTGGAGCGTCAAATCAATTAGGGTTTTGCAGGTGAAGAGGCATCGAGGCAAATCGAGATGAACAGTTAGATAAATATCGATGTTCTGCACACTGCGCTCAACGGCAAAGGTAATCCATGTCTCGATTTGATGGTAGTTGCGCTTAGTCCCATTGAAGAGGGAGAAAGTATTGATGTTGTGCAATTTGCGGAGGAGTAAAACCCTATTTATGGTGACGTAAGAAAATTGGAGACGTAAGACCAGAGATACCTCCATCTTCTGGATAAAACACTGGTGCCGACGGAGTAACTTGTTGCGGGGAGAAAAGAGAGAATGTGAGAGAGGATTGAGTCCGGCAAATCGCTGAGTCGATCGATTGGGAGCGAGTTTTGCTTCTTGCTGTACTGTTGTTTCATTATCTCCATAACAAATTGGAAAAAAGGGGGGAATTTGTAATCTCAATGAAGAACGCGAGGGGGTTTTGACAAAGCAAAAGATGTTTCTCTTTTTTCTTTTCTTTTTTTGGTTTGGATAGAGTGGCGAAATTATAAATTGGAATATCTACGTTATATAATATTTTATGTTTACATAAAATGTATTTTTTTAATATTACTAAATACCAAAATTGAAGTATCAAATAGTTATTTGATATTTAAGATAATATTTTAATATTAATTAAACTTCATCTACTCCAACCATAGTTATTAAATTAATTATCAGTTGAAAGTTTATGGGTGATTTTATTTGTAGTTGTCACATGTGCACTTTTGATTGGATGTTTAGATAATTACACTTTTGATAACTCAATTTCTTTTTTTTTTTGGAGGAAAATAGGATAAATATTATTAGGCAATATTCGCCAAATCGGGTGGAAGGTTTAGACCTTCATTACAAACGAGACCATATTCCGTAACTAACGAGTGAGCGAAGATCGTCTAATAAAATCAAAACCACAAAACTTGAGAGACCTAGCTATGGATAAACTAGCTTCTATGAATACGCCGAAAGGGAGGGATGCATGATCCTGAGCTCGAAGAGATGTTATCGACTGTAAGTTATCTCCTTCCACAATGACCTCCTGCCATTCCTTATTGTTTGCTACAATGAGGGTCCTTAGAACCGCATGAGCCTCACCATCCACAACCATTGGTCGTCCGATAAACTTTTCCGTCTACCAAAACACACACTCACCTCGACTATTCCGAGCAACAAGTGCAGTTACGTAGAACGTTTCTCCTGCTGGAAAACCTGCATCCACATTAATTTTTAGTATTCCGGCGTTGGGCGGTTTCCACTCGGTTGGATGACACCGACGACATCGCAACCTTGGCAAAGTTTGATTTTCCCGAAAACTCCCAATATAGTGAGCACTCCAATCGAGAATATCATTCGTATGCAAACTCTCTTCTCCATGTGTCTCTTTATTCCACTTCTCCCAGCATTTCCACATAACAATAACAGCAAGCTAAGGGCTGACCCTTGGCTCACAGACGGTGGGCGATGATGGATTTTCACAAAACGGCCAAGCCACTCGTGCTTTCCGGATAAGGTCGCGGACCTCATCGATCCTTCCACGCATACATGGATGCGTTTATGTGTTTTTTAGCTAGAATATCATTTTTTCCAAAAAATATCCCGCGCAAACGCTGTCGACATGTACATGTCGAATTTTATAGGTAAAAATCGACATTGAGATGTCGATTTTGGAGTACAAAATTGACACCTTAGTGTCGAAATTTAACTGTTAGCAAATTAGTCCAAATATACTAAATTTCGACATTAAGGTGTCAAATTTATGGACATATATTCGACACCTTAATGTCGAAATTTAGTTGTTTCATATTTTTTGAAATCCCGCGCAGACGCGGTTCACACGTACATGTTGAATTTTATAGGTAAAAAATCGACATAGAGATGTCGATTTTGGAGTACAAAATCGACACCTTAGTGTCGAAATTTAACTGTTAGAAAATTAATCAAAATATACTAAATTTCGACATTAAGGTGTCGAATTTATGGACATATATTCGATACCTAAATGTCGAAATTTAGTTGTTTCATATTTTTTTAACTTTCTATTTTCCAATTACTTTTTATTTCAATATTCATTTATTTTTTATAGCAAAAAGCGAATGCGAAGACGCAGTTTATTGTCCAAATTCATCCAAGGTTTCAAAAATATGTACAAGATATCAAGAATGTCGCATCAAGAACGGCGGTCGGTGGCGGAGCTTGGGCGTATGGTAGGGTTTCACGGGTGGGGGGGGGTATACTGGGTTTTTTTAATTTCACGTTTTCTTTGTTTTCTTCTTTTTGTTTTTTTTTTTTTTCATTATTTGTTATTTGGTCTTGCATGAGCAAACAAAAGCCAATTTAATTTATGGGTATATTTGTCATTTCATCTTAATAAAATGAAATCTTTTGGAATATTTAATTTGGTCTTGCACAAGTGGAATTAGTATTGCATATAGCCGCAACCTTTTTTTTTATCACGTTTCAATTACATAATTCATATATTTTCTTCATTTATTCATTGTGCTTTTATACATTTCAATTCGGTTTGGTTTCGGTTTAAGTTTCGATTTCAAGGTTTAGGGAAAATATATAAGTAAATAGGAATTACCTATTTAACCCTTGTACCGTTAAATGGACCAAGTTTTGCCCTTGGGATGTTCATGGAGTTTTTACCAAGCACGTGACATCACTCGACATGTCGAAACTCACCGTTCCATCTAAGACTATAAATGTTTGTTGTAGAGAGAGAAGGGTAACATACAAATTCATGCTTTTCCTTGATTTTTTGTTTTCATTCTTCTATGAGTGGAAGATACACTCTTAGCGAGGGGGAGGTGGACATAGAGTTCTGAGTGTGCTCGAGAGAAAGATCTTGTGTTATGAAGTGAGCCAGATCTAGAGTTTCCGGGTTGGTTACAATGAATTTTTTGGTTTGAGTGTGGTGAATTGAGTCTCAAGCTGAGCACCTATTGGAGTCACCGTCAACTTGATTTATGGACGTGGATTGAATTGCTGGGGACGGAACTGCTGTTTTTCAAATGCAACTCCATGTGTAGGAGTTATTACTGTTTCAAATGAGTACCCAACATGTTTCAGTTGCGATTTTCAATCGGTTTCAGTTTGATCAGACTTTGGTTATGATTGGGTTTTCCTCCATCTAATCGTTGTATAAGGTGGTTTTCTCAAATGGTCCCATCCATAGTATTGCTAACAATGAAGAAAATTAGTGTAAGAGTCGAAAAAGTAAGTCTAAAAAAATTTATTCTTAGCAAAACACAAATACAGTCATTGTTAATTATTGTTAATTCATCAGAAACCAAGTACGATTCTGTTTAATTATTTCATTATCAAATAAAACTAGATTTTATGTCCACTGTATTAGCAAAATTTAACAATGTAATAAGATATTTATACATTTCATAAAATTAATAAATTATTTTGGTAAAATAAAGTAAGCACGATACACAACTAAAAAATACATAGAAAACTTGATACGACATGTGCAACGCAGGTGCATCTGCCTAGTATCCTAAATAGTATGCATTTTATCATAAATCATACACACACTATTACACCTTACAGTACACACACACACACGGCACATACACACACACACACAAGCCATGCAGCCCCCAAAACACAATTAAAAAGAGCATTTAGGCACTCAAACCATGCCCTTAAAGTGATATCATCTTTATTCATTCATTAATGGAATTTAATTCATTAATTATTGTCAAAAAATTCTTACAGCCCCTTAACATAGATCAGCTGCAGTGTTTTAAGCAATAAATTCATATTCTCATAATTAATTTGTTAAAAATCTCAAAACACAATGATTAAAGCACAAAAAAATTATTTATAACACATACGCAACAAATATTTTGAAATAATAGTAAAGAACTTCAAACAATTCTCAAATTTAATGATAAGATAATTAACTGAATAAGTATTCAGATTCTAAAAGAATTTTGCACTTTCATCAAACATCTAATTATGAAAAATTAAAATACTAGACAAGTGGTGTTTTTAGCCAAATAGTGATTTTCTACCAATTACTAATTCCAAACTATGACCAAATGTTGAATAAACAAAATTCAACTTGCTACCTACTGAAATTTGAAGATTCAAACATTTTTCAAGCTGAAATTTCTAAAAATTGCAGCTTAGCCCTTAAGATTCATAGATCTACACATGCAACCCCAAAAAATCTTAAAAAACTCACTTTCTTTTGCCAAAGTTCCAAAAAATACGAAATATTTAAATCTCTAACCACAAAATACTTAGATTTACAGATTATATCATGGATTAGACATGCAAGAACATAAATTGCAAGATTAGCACAAGATTTCGGTTTTTACACAAAAAGCCTTAATTTTCGATAAGTGGAGCAATCTTTTAGATCATTTTAAAAACTCGTTTCCATACTATGATACTTTTTAATTGCAGCAAGAAAATTAAAATTTCTTACCTAATACCGAAAATAAAGGGTGTTGGCCGAAAGAAAAACCTTCAAATGAAAAGAGCGGTTTTTTTTAGAGGAAGAAGAAGAAGGAAAATGAAGGCTCTTCGTCTAAACAAAATGTTACCTCCTTTAAGAGGTTGCTCCAAAATCAAACCAAGCAAGTTGAATAGAAAACGTGAGAGCTTTGATATCAAGTTGGGAGGATTTTTGATCCCCGTAAGAGGGCAAGTGTTTTTTATAGTATTTTTAGCATACTCATGAGTGAAGCTTATATAGGGGATTTGCATCTTGAATTTCCTTATTTTTTTTGTTGGAGAAAAATGAGGTGGTGGCCGATGGAGGGGGTGGTGCTTCGGTGGTCACAAGTATCAATCAACGATTAACCCACGTATATTCGAACACACGACAATTATTCACGTATACAAATACTCACATATACACGACAGTCACACACATAACACACACACACACACACACACATATATATATATATATATATATATATATATATATATATATATATATATATATATATATATATATATATATATATATATACATTTATATGTAATCAAGCATAGCACATAAATTCTATAATCATTATAGTATTATATCCTAAATAGTATGCATTTTATCATAAATCATACACACACTATCACACCTCACAATACACACACACACAAGCCGTGCAGCCCCAAAATACAATTAAGAAGAGCATTTAAAGCACTCAAACCATGCCCTTAAAGTGATACCATCTTTATTCATTCGTTAATGGAATTTAATTCATTAATTATTGCCAAAAACTTCTTACAACCCTTTAACATAGATCAACTGCAGAGTTGTAAGCAATAAATTCATATTCTCATAATTAATTTGTTAGAAATCTCAAAACACAATGGTTAAAACACAAAAGTTTCATTTATGACACATACACAACAAATATTGAAATAATAGTAAAGAACTTAAAAAAATTCTCAAATTTAATTATAAGATAATTAACTGAATAAGTATTCAGATTCTAAAAGAATTTTGCAGTTTCATCAAAAATCGAATTTTGAAAAATTAAAATACTAGGCATGTGGTGTTTTTAGCCAAATAGTGATTTTCTACCAATTACTAACTCCAAACTATGACCAAATGTTGAATAAACAAAATTCCACTTGCTACCTACTGAAATTTGAAGATTCAAACATTTTTCAAGCTGAAATTTCTAAAAATTGCAGATTAGCCCTTAAGATTCATAGATCTACACATGCAACCCCAAAAAAATCTTAAAAACTCACTTTCTTTTGCCAAAGTTCCAAAAAATACGAAATATTTAAATCTCTAACCACAAAATATTTAGATTCGAAGATTATATCATGGATTAGACATGCAAGAACATAAATTGCAAGATTAGCACAAGATTTCGGTTTTTACACAAAAAGCCCTAATTTTCGAAAAGTGGAGCAATCTTTTAGATAATTTTAAAAACTCTTTTCCATACTATGATACTTTTTAATTGCAGTAAGAAAATTAAAATTACTTACCTAATACCGAAAATAAAGGTGTGTTGGCCGAAAGAAAAACCTTCAAAAGAAAAGAGGGGTCTTTTTTTTAGAGGAAGCAGAAGAAGGAAAATGAAGGCTCTTCTAAACAAAATGTTACCTCCTTTAAGAGGTTGCTCCAAACTCAAACCAAACAAGTTTAATGGTAAATGTGAGAGCTTTGATATCAAGTTGGGAGGAGTTTTGATCCCCCGTAAGAGGGCAAGTGTTTTTTATAGTGTTTTTAGCATACTCAAGAGTGAAGCTTATATAGGGGATTTGCGTCTTGAATTTCCTTATTTTTTTCTTTGAGGAAAATGAGGTGGTGGCCGATGGGGTGGTGCTTCGGTGGTGATGGTGAAGAAAAGCTAAGTGTGGAGTGAGGTGGAGAGACAAGACATTGGAAAAGTGTCTTTTGATCTACTAATCCATATTAAATGTTGGATTAGTGTAAATCATTACACTTGGACATGTGAACAAGCATGCATATTAATTTATTTTCTAATTAATAAAATCACTAATTCACTCCTACACACTCAAATCCGCTAACATATAAATATGTATATGTATATGGATGTATATTACCCACATATATATATATATATATATATATATATATATATATATATATATATATATATATATATATATATATATATATATATATATATATATATATATATACACACGTATATATGTGCATATAGTATGCACGAATGTATTATATTATACATAGATATTATAAAGCATTTAGGAAATTTTAGTATATAATTAGAATACCACAAATTTCTTAATTAGTTCACTTAAGCACATAATTATAAAATCAAATTGGCACATAATATTTCACAAATAAATCTTTAGCACATAAAGTACATAGTTATGTAATCTAATGGGCAAATAATAATTACTAATTAATCTTAACAAATTAATAAAGCACATAAAGCAATTAAGTTAGGCATGCAGTTAAATGCCTAATACTTCTAAGGTAAGGATTTTGGGGTTATGGAATTTTTGTTAGGGATTAGGGTTTCGAAAAGGTGGGGTGTTACATTACCGGTACTTAAATCAAATGAAATTGATACTGTTTAAAAAAAACGATTATGCCGTATTATATATCAACTATTCAAAGCTTTCGTTCGATATATTGTTTTATCTAAAATATATTTTTAGTTTTTATATTACCCCCATGCATTGCATTAGAATCCTCGTTTCATTCCCAAAGGTGTTTGATTTACATTATCGACGTGTTTTAGTCATTCGCAAAGTTTTTAGTGAATTTTTGTAATGGAGTTTGTTAATTACATAGTGATTTCCGTTAAATTACAGAGTGGTTTGCATTATTTACAGATTATTTACATAGTGGTTTTTGTTAATTACATAGTGATTTTTGATAAGTTTATAATTGATTTTCGTAACGGAATACTATAATCACATAGTGGTTTTTCGTTAGTTTTATAGTTGATTTCAATTTGTTAAAAACTATTTTTTATACTTTAAAAAACAGAAGTACAAAAAATAAAAAATTGAAATTAAAAAAATGAAAACAAACTTTTTTAAAAACAAAATCAAAATTTTCTTATGAAAAAATCTGAAATAGAAAAAGAAATAAAAACGAGATTTTTAGAGTTGATTTGTGAGCGTTATTTGGGGTATAAAATCTAAAGCGTGAGTTGCGGGCGTAATTTTTGGAGAAGATTTGGATATAGATTAGGGGTAAGATTTAAATATATCAACATAATTTATTTATTGGAATAATTAATTGCGTGCATATAAGGTATTTTGGGTTGATTGGATTTGTAGCAAATAATAATTTAAAAGATAAATTTATCAAGAAGTTAAAATTCTATAAAGGGGTTTTATAAAATAGCCCCATTATTATATTATGTTATGCTTAATATTATTGTGGTTGAATATTTTATTGAGTTAATATTATTGTGGTTGAATATTTTACTGAGCCGGGTCTTTAGATTGATGGTTAATGGTAGATATTTTATTTTAAATAATTCTTTTACACAATAAATCACTTTAAATAATTATAAATAAAAATCAATTTAAATAAAAACTCACAGTAACCTAATTCGTACATTGTGAGAACATATCGGCAAAGCGATAAGAACCATCGTGAGAACAAGCGTTCTTGCTCCTAGATGGAGATATTTGTGAACTTTTCGAAAGTTCAAAACTTGGCTAAATAGTGCCATGAAGTTGCATCAGGGTGGGTAGTTGATAATTTAGTTATTAACGTGTTTTACTACTTTACGTTTAAGGGCTTGGTCTACAGTTGGTCCATGAGGCCAAGTCGTCTTTTAAGGCCCTCTAAGTTCGCTCAGATTGGTTGATGTTGATATTGATGTTGATATTGGGAATGAAGTTGTTCAATATTTTCCAGCCTTGTGTACTCATATAGAATATTTATGCATAAGGGCCTCTCAAGCTACAAAGAATCTTGAAGTTATTGATCCATTACCAAATTTAAAGGAATTGGAAATATCCGACTGTTGCAAAATCCAAAGTCTGGCTATATCCGCTAGGAATCTTGTCCCGTAAACGTATCAAGGAAACAATATTAGTCCACTGTTCAAGAAAACTCCAAGTCTAAGTGAGCTAACTCTTGGTGGGGCGTTTGTAAGTCGTTTGTTTTGGAACCTAACAAACACTCAAGTAATCTAGTCCTACTGGTGAAGCTTTTATTGAATTTTAAAACATTGGTAGGTGGTGGAGCGCGCGCTCTCTCTCTCCCTCCCTCTCTTCGCTCTTATATTTTTGATTCTTGAATGATTACAAATGAATGAGCTACCCCTATTTATACAACTCCACCTCCTCAAGGAACGGTTGTGGCCATCTTTATGTAACGGCTAGGAGATGTCCTCCTAGGACACTCCATGATTTCCTACCATATACACAAAAGAGGATTCTAGAAGATCTTCTAGAATCCTCTAAGGATCTCTACATTTGGGCCTAGTTGTGACATCTTCCATTCCATTGGGCTTGCTTGATGAATTAAACTTAGCCTCCTCGAATCCATGGAAAATGGGCGGCCCATGACAACATGGTCGAAAATGCCCGGGTTTTCACGAACGAAATGTTGATGCCTTTCAAAGAATGTAATGAAGTGGATCGAGAGATGATGTAGCTTGAATTGACCGGCAATGCAAATGGATTCGAAATGGATGAACTTAATGAGAAAATAGATGGCCTCAATTGGGATATAGGCCGTTTGGAGCGGAAACTGGTCGCCCTAAACTTGACAGGAATCATGGTGCAAAGGGACACATTAAAGACAACAATTATAGACCTACTAGCTGGATTTGCGGCGAATAGTTTGGTGATTGTGATTGATATAGCTGGTTTAATTTGCTCTTATAAGGATGAAGGAGATGGGGGTATCTGAGTTGTATTTGCTATTGAACTCGCTCATTGTGACACAAAGTGTGATGAAATACCTTATTTTGATTGCCTGGAGGCACCTCATAATCCGTGATTTATTCATTGCTCGCCCGGCTATACGAGATTGACAATGGAAGGTTTCACACACTCACTATCCAATAAGCATCTGAGAAGTAATTCAGAAAAACCGGCTCATAAAAGAAAAGCACTAGTGTATTGATTCTACCAAAATCATAGAGAAGTAGGCAGAGAAAAAAGACCTTTAGGGAAGTAACTTATCCCGAAATTAATCTGATGTTAACTCACCAAATTGAACACTTAATAAATTAGGGTTTGAAAAAGAATTAAGTCACCACAAAATTCGCATAAATAAAAAATAAAATTAAAAAGGATTCTAGATGCACACAAAGAAACAAAGAATTGTCAAATTCTAGCATCACTACCATAGAATCTAATCTATACTCTATATCTGTACTACTTATAAAAGGAGGAATCCTATGGTGGTTTCTTCCATTTTGTGAAGAGACAAAAATATCCTTTGGCAAGTTCAAACTTTGAAGGACAATTGAGTAATATAAACTGATTGTTAATTATTACAAATTAATATTAACTTATGAGATTAAATAATTATATTATTAATTATTGCCAAATATATTATGGACAAGTTTAAACTAATAAGGTCAATTTATGTAACAACAAATCTAGATGCACGCACAATAGAATTAACAAAAAAGATAATACCAACATGACATTTTCAAATTATTTTTAATTATATTAACATATATTATTATCTTAAATATAATTAAAAAAAACTATTCATTTAATTAGTTAGTATCAAATTTCTCCAATTGAAGAATTTTTATCACTCTCTGAATTTTGAGTATCTATGTCTACTATATCTATGTTTACTAATAAAAAGATAGTTTATAAAATTCATAATTTTATCTATGCCAATAAATAATTACTATAATATGTAAGATTAGATGCACGACTAATATAAATAAATAAATAATTAGTTTAATTTATTTATAAAAATAAGCTATAATCTTTCATTGAATAATATTTTTATAATTCGGGATACTGAATTATTGATAAAGAAAAACTATCTGATTCCTAATGATTATTCAACTAATTCCTAATGTATTTATTAATATTTAATTAATAGAAACTTTATTGAGTTGGGGAATTGTAGTAAGTTTTTAATGTACATTCCTAATACCCCACATAATTGTTGTTTAAATAAACGGCATAAAAGACAAAATAACATATGGTTTTCTAATCTATTTCATGCTCTAGACATAAAAAATAAGGTTACACCATGATCCATCAGGGCACCACCACCTACGACCATAAAAATGTGGAGAATCAGACAGGAACTACCGGTGGCTACATAGCATCTTACATCGATTTTTCAAGAGATAGCTCTTCACATTTTGCGATTTCAATAATGGCCAGCAATGCCGATATGCACGGTGAAGGGAATGAATTTAATAATTATTCGACAAATTACGAAAAATCCCCTAAGGTAAGGTCTAATTACAAAAATCTCCCTCATATTTTCATGATTACGAGAACCCCCCTGAGGTATGTTGTCATTTTACACAGTCTCCCTACGGTATTACTTTTAACGGAATCTTTTTTATTCCATAGAATATTCCTCTGAAAAGGTCATTGTGGCCCTTGTTGGGTAATTTTAAGCATATTAATAATTACTTAGGGGGAAAAATGTAATATATTTAAAAAAAAAAAAAAACCGTATTCACTTTTAATTTTAAAACTGCAATGTATTTCTTCAGTTTATAATTATTGAACATAAGAAAATATATATATATATATATATATATATATAAGAATTAAACATATCTTGTACCATTAAAAGTTTTTATTTGTTTTGTTTATAATCCTATAATTACTTGTTCAATAAAATAGATTTCACATATTTTGGAAAGATATTCGCGTATTTCTTATTTTAGGTTAAAAATATTTTAATTATATTTTAGTAAATTTCTAATAATAATAATTCAATTCGAGATAAACAAAATGCAAGAAAATATATATTAAACATAAATAGATTATAAAAAAAACGTTTGCAACCCAATGCGATCAGATGAGTCGTCGCTTTTACTTCTTTCTTTCGAGAGATGTAAGGGTAATTGTCAATATTATTTTATTTATCAAAAGTAACACCATAGGGGGCTTATTTTATTTAATTAGACATTACCTCGAGGGTTTCTCGTAATTTATCATTTATTGTTTTTCGAATAACAAAAGGGTAAAACAATCAAGATATATTTTCTATGAATTTAAACGCTCAAACGCTGGTCAGAAGGGGATTTATGTAATTACAAAAACATGAGGGGAATTTTTTTAAATTAGGGTTTACCTCAGGGGGTTTCCCTAATCTGCCCTAATTTTTATAAAGAATGCATGTAAAGCTTATTCATTAATTATTTGTTATTTTACCTTTTTTATGTTGGCTTTTATTTGTTATATATTCCTTTCTTGGGTGACTGATTTGGCTTCAAATTTTCTAGATCATGTAAGTATCTGTTAACAACAATAAATATAATAACACCTGAGGCTGGACTTAAATTGTAAATTTGGAGGCAGGTTCTCGAGATTTCAATACTACAATTTTAAACGATAAATTTTGACAAGTTTCTATTGTTTCTTCAATATAATTGAGGATTTTTTCTTATTAATTTTGGAAAGTTTAGTTCCAGTTTGCACCCTCGAGATGTAGCATTTTGGCACTTTTCAATGCCACAAAAAAAAATATATATCACATTCGCCCCAACATAAGTTTTAAGGTTAATGAAGAAAATTTCATGTTTTAGTAACATTTATAAATGAAGTTTTTCTTTTATTGTGATAAATATAATTCAAAAATAGAATTCGGATAAATAAATTACAAATTTATTGGAAATGTACCACTTTTTCGGAATTGGTAAAAAAATTGATGATTTTTTGGTATGAAACGATATTTTTGGTGTAATTTGGTGAAAAAATAGTTGAAGGGTGGAAAAGTAAAAAAAATAATACTTTGTACACAGAAAATAAATATTTTTGTATGGGTGTATTCACCGATGGTATTTTGATCTTTGCAATAATATATATTTTTGTGGTGGAAAGTATCAAGTTAAATTGTTTAGTTCTTCTCACCATTCAACCATTTTATCACTAAATTAGTTAAAAATTTCCACAAATTATATATATATATATATATATATATATATATATATATATATATATATTGATGTGCCTAGTTGGGCTTTAACCCAAAAATCCCAAGAGGCTCATTCAAAGGAAAAACCCAATACAAAGGCCCTTAATTATGAACTTCATAATAAGCTTATGGGAAGAACTCTAATGTTTTTTTTGTCCCACATTGGTTTTCTACAAGAAAACTTTACCAAACTCCACCTATAAATATGTATTATCAACCACATAATAAGGTAAGCATTATTTAGGCAATTAATTAATATTATTTGTTTATATTGTGATAATTTTCTGACTTGAGCGTCGGAAGACAATCGCCGGGCCACCCCCGGCGTGTCACCTAGTGTTTTCAACTGGTGTCACCTAGTGTTATCAACTGTTTTGTAGGTTAACGAGTGGAGCGATCCCTTCGACTACCTCGGATGCGTGACAAGGACTCTCGGCATTCCTGATATTGGGCTTGAAGATTCCCGGACTTAGCAGACATGTGGGCTTCAAGACCTTGGGCTGACCCAACATTTTGGAGCAGCATCATTTTGGCGCCGTCTGTGGGAATGCAAACAAGATCGCGTGTCATGAACGGAGGTGGTTAAGGCGATCTCAATTAGCTTCCTTGAGGGAGAGACGGAGTCTCAGAGCCGCCTCGAGGTAGCGGCAAGTCTTAGAGGCACCTCGAGGAAGCAACGGAGTCTCAGAGCCGCCTCGAGGAGCGGTAGAGTCTTAGAGCCGCCTCGAAGCAAAAGAACTACGAGAGCAGCCAGCAGAGTCTTAGAGGCGCCTCGAGGAAGCAACGGAGTCTCAGAGCCGCCTCGAGGAGCGGTAGAGTCTTAGAGCCGCCTCGAAGCAAAAGAACTACGAGAGCAGCCAACGAAGAGGGTCAAGGCGATCCCAACCAACCGCCTCGAGGAAGCGACGGAGTCTCAGAGCCTCGAGGTAGCGGCAGAATCTTAGAGGCGCCTCGAGGAAGCAACGGAGTCTCAGAGCCGCCTCGAGAAGCGGTAGAGTCTTAGAGCCGCCTCGAAGCAAAAGAACTACGAGAGCAGCCAACGAAGAGGGTCAAGGCGATCCCAACCAACCACCTCGAGGAAGCGACGGAGTCTCAGAGCCGCCTCGAGATAGCGGCAGAGTCTTAGAGCCGCCTCGAAGCAAAAGAACTACGGGAGCGGCCAACGAAGAGGGTCAAGGCAATCTCAACCAACCGCCTCGAAGTAGCGGCAGAGTCCCAGAGTCGCCTCGAACGAAAAGAACTACAGGAGCGGCCAACGAAGGTGGTCAAGGCGATCTCAACCAACCGCTTCAAGGTAACGCTGGAGTCATAGAGCCGCCTCGAAGGAAGAGAACGACGGGAGCGGCCAACACTGTGGGATCTTCAGCGCCGGTCATCTAGATAGATGACTGCAGAGGAATTACAAGCCTTAGTGGAGAAGACGGCGGCCAAAGTAGCATCTTGGGCAGCGACGGACGTTGTAGCTCAGTATATCAATGCTCAAAGCACAACTGACTTTGAAGAAACTATTCATATCGGAAGCGATCCTACGGATTTCGTGCATGTCCATACCAATTCGCCAATTGTGGAGCTCCATGACTCAGACGAAAGAGTATCGTTCGACGGCAAAAGTTATTCCTCCGAATGGGCTCCTCGAAGATACGCGGCCAACGAAGGTGGTCAAGGCGATCTCAACCAACCGCTTCAAGGTAACGCTGGAGTCATAGAGCCGCCTCGAAGGAAGAGAACGACGGGAGCGGCCAACATTGTGGGATCTTCAGCGCCGGTCATCTAGATAGATGACTGCAGAGGAATTACAAGCCTTAGTGGAGAAGACGGCGGCCAAAGTAGCATCTTGGGCAGCGACGGACGTTGTAGCTCAGTATATCAATGCTCAAAGCACAACTGACTTTGAAAAAACTATTCATATCGGAAGCGATCCTACGGATTTCGTGCATGTCCATACGAATTCGCCAACTGTGGAGCTCCATGACTCAGAAGAAAGAGTATCGTTCGACGGCCAAAGTTATTCCTCCGAATGGGCTCCTCGAAGATACGCTAACCACCACTCGCCTCAGCGTAGCGCATCCTCAGACCGCGTGCCTCGAAGATACGATCACCACCACTCGCCTCAGCGTAGCACATTCTTAGACCTCGCGCCTCGAAGATAGCTCACTACCACTCGCCTCAGCGTAGCACATCCTCAGACCGCGCGCCGCGAAGAAACGCTCACCGCCACTCGCCTCGGCATAACACATCCTCAGACCGCGCGCTTCGAAGGGAAACTCGTCGCCAATCACAGCGTCCACTAAGGCAAAGAGCCCGAGCCCCTTCAAGGGAGAGAGCGACGCAAAGCCTTCGGATGAGAAGCGGTTATTTCCGGTCGTATGTCTATCATCAAAGGCCTTGAGGCGGAGAACACCACGAACATGCGCACCACCGCGAAAACTCCCCTCAAAACTAACTCGGAAGTAGAGCTTCCCGACACCAATAAGCAAGAAGGCATCGACCAGGCTCCGAGGACTGCAATTAAAGGAGTCCTCGGCGAGAAGTCTCGAGGTCGACGGCCGCTCACTTTGGGGCATTGTCCACCCGAATTACCCATTTATTCCTGCTATTATGGAAGAAGTGTTGCCTCTTTGATTCAGGATCCCAATCTCCCCCAATTCGACGAAATCGGGGATCCCCAAGATCACTTAAATAACTTTTACGCCAAGATTGACCTCTACGGTCTTAATAACGCAGCTCACTGCAAGATTTTCCGGACCACGCTAGCTGATCAGGCACAAATTTGGTTCAACGGCGTGCCCGGATGGTCCAAAGACAATTTGGACCAACTAGCGACGGTTTTCCGTCACCAATACTCTATAAGCAAGAAATACGCCAAAACTGGTCGTATATTTTCAAGTTCATACAGCGGGACAGAGAGTCGCTCATGAATTACCTGCAACGATTTGTCAAAGAAGTACATGAAGTCCCCCTCCTTAATCACTAAATGTTAACAAACATACTGCAATACAATTTGAAGTATGTTCGTTTTCAAGAGTACATCGCAGGCCGACCCCCTACGACCCTACAGAAGCTCTTGAATAGCACTGAGAAGTACGTTTGGATTGAGGAGACTGCAGAGATGAGGGTACCCCTTAAGCGAAAAGCACGATGAGGGAAGTCACAACTATAATAGAAAAGAAGAGAAGTTCTCACCTCTCAAGGATAAGCTTGTTGACATGATGATCATCACAGAGCAGAAATGAATTCTATAACTACCGAGATGGATGGAGAATCCAGAACGATTAAATTCGGATGATTACTGTGAATACCACAGAGATCGAGGTCACACTACTGATGAGTGTTTTCAGCTTATGTGAGCGCTCGGAAGACTTGTCCAAAACGGGCACTTGAGAGAATTCCTAGAACAATCGCAATCTTGAAGTAATGTAATTTCTTTTCAGCAATAAGTCGGTGGCATACCACCCCGCACGATATTTTCAAGCCATACCGCCAGCCGCATCATTTTTAATAAACTATTTTAGTCGGTGGGATACCGCAACCGTGATTTCTACATCAACCATTTGTCTTCTCCACATGTTTTCGTTCAAGGCATCTGGAATCGATTTAACAAAAAAACAATAGACTCAAAAAATAGCTAAATGAGAAGATATCAAGGATCACAAAGGGTCTGGCCAACCCGAACCTTGGTTTCTCGCTCTCCAAAGTTCCAAAATATAGAGCAACTAAAGCTCAGGGGAGTCTTACCCGCCACAAAAAACATAAGTAAACGGGCAGACTTCCTACATAAAAAACTTGAGGGTTTGATCAACCACCAAGTGCAAAATACGGTCTTCCCACTAGGCGCTAAAGCCAAGGGATACCGTCTTACCTAAAAAGATAAAGTAAAAGCTTATTCTTTACGAGAGCCGAGCCTCCCACTAGGCGATATAGCCAAGGGATACCGTCTCACAAAAAAAAGATGAAGCATAACTTATTATTTACAAAAATACGGACTTCCCACTAGGCGTTAAAGCCAAGGGATACCGTCTGACCTAAAAAGATAAAATAAAAGCTTATTCTTTACGAGAGTCGAGCCTCCCACTAGGCGATATAGCCAAGGGATACCGTCTCACCGAAAAAGATGAAGCATAACTCATTCTTTACAAAAATACGGACTTCCCACTAGGCGTTAAATCCAAGGGATACCGTCTGACCTAAAAAGATAAAATAAAAGCTTATTATTTACGAGAGCCGAGCTTCCCACTAGGCGATATAGCCAAGGGATACCGTCTCACTGGAAAAGATGAAGCATAACTCATTCTTTACGAAATTCGTGCTTTCCACTAGGCAATAAAGCCAAGGGATTTCGCCCCGCTAAAAAGATTAAGTAAAGCTCATTCATTACGAGAGACGGACCCCCCACTAGGCGATATAGCCAAGGGATACCGTCTCGTCGGAAAAGTTGAAACATAACTCATTCTTTAGGAAATGCGCGATTCTCACTAGGCAACAAATCCAAGGGATATCACAAGTTCCTTTAAACAAATTGGCGACTGATCGCCGATGTACAACAAATGGGCATCCCTTCAAAAAATATCTATCGCCTAACTGCAGCGCTCGCCTCTGCAAGATCCCTGTAGCCGACTTCAAAATTTCCGGCTACCTTGAAATTCAAGGAAAACATGAAAATTATTTCGTCTTCGAGCGACTATTTCTAATTACTCCCAGGTAGACCCACGGGCTCTGGCTCAACCTGGGAGTGGGGGCTTAATGATGTCCCTAATTGGGCTTTAACCCAAAAATCCCAAGAGGCTCATTCAAAGGAAAAGCCCCATACAAAGGCCCTTAATTATGAACTTCATAATAAGCTTATGGGAAGAACTCTAATGTTTATTTTGTCCCACATTGGTTATCTGCAAGAAAACTTTATCAAACTCCACCTATAAATATGTATTATCAACCACATAATAAGGTAAGCACTATTTATGCAATTAATTAATATTATTTGTTTATATTGTGATAGTTTTCTGACTCGAGCGTCGGAGGACAATCGTCGGGCCACCCCCAGCGTGTCACCTAGTGTTTTCAACTGTTTTGTAGGTTAACGAGTGAAGCGATCCCTTCGACTACCTCGGATGCGTGGCAAGGACTCTCGGCATTCCTGATATTGGGCTTGAAGATTCCCGGACATAGCAGACTTGGGGGCTTCAAGATCTTGGGCTGACCCAACATTTTGGAGCAGCATCATATATATATATATATATATATATATATATATATATATATATATATATATATATATATATATATATATATATATATATATATATACTTATATTTTACTAAAGATCTACCAAACAAATATTTTACTTAGAGAATTTTGCTAAAACAATTGGTGTGCAATGTGAATGATTAGTTACCTTTTGAGAGTGAAAAGTGCTATTTGTTTTTTGGGTGCAAAGTGTTGAGTGCTATATTCTGAGTGCCAAATGGAATAATTAAGTCATTTCGAAAACAGAAAAAATGTAATGAAGTTGTAAAATTTTCACAAAATTTCAATTATTTTGGCTCACATGTTTAGGGTTTAGGTGAACATATACATTACTGCAAATATTGTAAATTTATTCATTTACTTGAGTTACAATTTCATTTTTTTCTTTCTGGGTTATGAATATGATCACATGTGGTGGTAATAGATGTTTCTTTGTGTTACAATATATTTAAAAAAAATTGAAGAAAGTTTGTATAAAAAATAATTACGTCAGTGAAAAGCATTACTATAATGATGACCCGCAGAAAAATGTTATTACACTCATTCAAAATTTAGCAAGAAAAAGAAAATGAAAAGAAAAAAAAAGGTTCACGGAAATGGATCAATGAAATTTATGTTCTTCGAAACTTTTGAGATTTTTTCTTGCTTACTATGTCAATGAGAAGTCAAGTCTTCTTGACCCGTAAATCAAGATAATCAGTGTATTTGATTATGTTTCTATTCCAACTCCACATCATTTCAACGGGGTAGTTAACCAACAAACTTTGTTATATATCTTTTAAAAAAATTCAATTCAGTCCACAAATTGTAAGATTATTATTAAAATAAGGAGATATATTCGTAACTTACACTTTCAACTTTCAACCCTCAACTGCGATTTTCTTTTCTGCAATTTTAAAGGGGGTTTTAGGTATTGTTGCAAAATCATTGTGATGTAATTTTTGGAGTTCGCTTCAAAATTTAAAAACAAAAATTAATGTAAAGAAATAAAAAAATAATTAATGGAATCATGAATACAAATATAAATAAAAATTGTATGAATCTAAACATGTTATATTATAATATTAAACAAAGTTAAACTATAAATACCTTAGCTTGTAACAGTCAATGAATTCTATTTTCAAACATAAAAATAATGACAATAATAATCTATCTATCCATTAAATATGATTTTGTTCCAAGAAGAAGTTGCAAGAAAACACTAATATATATAAGAAGAAACTGGTAAATAACATTTTTCAATGATGATCGATGTAAACAAAAATCAAGATAAAACAAAATAAAAAAAATATTAAATGAAATCTTGAGTACAAATATAAGTAGAAATTATGAATCGAAATATATTGTAATGTTAGACAAAGTTTGACTAATGAATAATATCAATATACTCAAAATAACTTCGATATTTTAATTTTTATTATTATTTTGATCGAATAATATGCCAACAAAAAAATAAAAATAAAACCCCAATTAAATTGACACCATCTTCCCTTGTTTTCATATAAATTGCGTGGTAATTTTGAGATTTACTTTGACAATTTTAATTTAGGGCAAATGGCAAAAAGGCCCATCACATGGGACTTAAATGCATTTTGGCCCACAAAAAAACAATCTCTCAATTAAGCCCATCCCCATGTCTTTAGTCTAAAATACCCTCAATAATTCTTATCAATTCCACCCATCACTACAACATTTATTGCTTTAAACGACGGACAAAAACCGTCGGGAAAGTGGAAAAAACCGTCGGCAATAGTATTCTTGACGCTTATGAACCGTCAGAAAACCGTCAAGAAAAAAGGCGTCGTATATACTTTTTAATGTAAAAAAACCGTCAAGAAAAGATTTTCCCGACCCTTTAAAACCGTCGGGAATACTAATATATATATATATATATATATATATATATTTTTTTTTTTTTTCTCTGAATATCTATTTACTATAAGATAGTTTGATGCTAAAATCTGTAACAAATACTCAACAGCAAAGAAACCTATTTATCATTAATAGTAACAGTACAAGATAACAAATTACATTCAGAGTATATTTTTTCAAAACAACATCATTATTTCACGCTCTCTACAACATGAATTCTTTTATTTTTTTTTAATAATACAATATCCCAAATAAAACCTATCTTAGAAATATCAGCCACGATGTGCTGTCACCCAAAAGTCTTGGTCACTAGGATCTTCACCATTTATGTATGTACCTGAGGAAAACAAAAGTCAAAAGAAAATACCAGTAATCACCAAAATAAACCTTGTGATGAAATATCAACTTCAATGCATCTTAACCTGCATAAAACTCAAAGTTGCCAAACCCTGAACATCTATACCATGATAAACGATTAAGCAGTAATATTTAAACCATGCAGAGTTCTTAGGAAACAGTAAATGGTGCAGAGGATTTCATTAGATCCTAAACTGTTTTAGTTGTTTTAATTTATCAGCATAGTAAAATGAAGGGTTCGGTTACCTCTCTTTTCCCCGTAGCCTATTTACGAATAGGAATCAAGAAATAATCACAAAATTTATAACAACGTAATATATATATATTATCACATTCCTTGCTAAATGGATTGCATTGGCATTCTATCCATGATCAGTTCAAGGATAAACATAGGGCATCAAATTACATAAATCTCAACCCAAACTCAACCATCCACATAAATGTTGAAACGTAAATCAGCAGTTTCACTACTCTCAAACGAACAAATATGCTACAAATAATAATCAGGTTCTCAGAAATGAAACTAAGAAATGTAACTAAGCAGTTCCAAATGAAAATACAAAAAGAGTGCAAGATAATAAATATATGCATAATAGAAGTGATGTATAATAGAATAAAAGAGGTACACTTGTATACCTCTAATGCTTCAACAACCGTCTTTTCGGTTACCCTTGAAAGCAATAACCAACTACTTTACTTGAATCATCAGAAGTTTCTGAAGAATACAAAACAACATACGAAATAGTTAGATGATTAATAAATAAATGAAGATGATTGCATGTAGTTAGAGAGCACAGCTCCTAAGTACTGAAATCTAAGAATTTAACACAAGTTTATGATACAATTCTAGCCATTTTCAATGAACGAAGCGAAGAGTTTTGGTGCAGACATATTTTACTATTGCATAGGTGAAATCGGAGTGCCAACTACTTTCAATTTGTAATACTACCGCTAAAATCAATAGTACACCTGAAAAGGGATAAGACCTTTGAAGCTCAAATGGAGAAAAATAAAACTACCTGCATATGCCAAAAAAGTTGGATGTCCCTCTTTTAATTAAGTGGCCTTGTCATGGGCTTATTTGCCATTACCCCTTTAATTTATATTTATATATATATATATATATATATATATATATATATATATATATATATATATATATATATATATATATATATATATATATATATATATATATAAAATTTAATTTTAGGAGAAATCAGTAGGTGATAGTGTCTATGAGTGTGTACAGATTCAAATTTGAAGCAAAAGTAGTTGTTTGTTTAACTTTTTTTTTTTTTTTCGCAGGTCTTGGTATTTGAACTACTATATAGTAAGTTTTTGGCGGAGTGGACTTTGTGTTCGTCGTTCAAAACAAGCCGTTCTCGTATTGAAAAGTGAGAAACGACGGCGCTTGTGGTTCATGCGCTGTCTTCGGGCGGCGCGGGCGTCGTTGGCTCGGGGTTGCTCCTCGATTCTTCGATTCTTCGATCTTCCTCGTCTCGGATTTAACCTCATATACTTCGATCTACTAAAACGTGGCACTAGACACGCAGTAGTTAGAATAAACGAAAAGAATAAAAAGGAAAATGATCTACCACGATTAATCGGCCAAGGGGAGGCCGATTACGGCGAGTGGACGACGGCGGCGGCGATGGTGGCTGCGGGAGAGATCGGCCGAGAGAGAGAGATCAGCGGATAGGGTTTCGTATTAGGGTTGTATGTGTGCAAGACCTATAAATCAAGTATTGATTGTGTCTTGCATAAAAGCCCTAACGGGCTTAAGTTGGAGCGGGCCCAACAGCTTAAGTCTGTTAGTTCTTTACTCGTTCGTTTCTCTCAATTGATTGATCGGAAAAATTGTAACGATTACATTTTTGGAATCATTATAATATCCTCGTCATTACGAGTGCCAATGCTCAATTTCCAACTTTCTAAAAGTGGAAACCCTAATTCAGTGCAATTTCTAAATTTGGAAACTTCCCGATTTAGAAAGTCCACCACTAAGTATTAGAGTAGGTGACCAACAAGCCAACATGTGGCTGTGGTCTTACGTATTTATTATTGTACTAAACAAACCTTTATTCGTATTAATGATAAAACAACTTGGAATTCTATATCTTTGTCCCTTTGTCACAAGCATAGATATAGTCCTTACAGTTATTACAAGTACGAGTAAATGATCGTTAGGATCGTGAGATATTTACTTTAGTATTATAACTGTTAAACATGTTCCTAGTCGAAGGGTTACGCCACTAATGAGGATATCGGCCTTTCCATTTAAGAGACTAGCACTTAGTGTATGTGTACTGCATCTCATCAGTAAACGGTATTGTGATATCGGCATGCATAAGTGGGTGCTCGTAAGTTGACGAGTTCACTGAACTCCCTCACCCTAGAAATCTCTAAGTGGTTCCCAATAATCGAGTAGAGATATCTATGGTATAGTTGTACACCATTAGTCCTTATGACCTAGACATCACCGTGACTTCACTAGAGGACCAGCTGTATCGTGACCTGTCCCTGAGTTCCACCGAGGACCATCCCAAGGACCAGTGTTCGTGCAGTCCGAAATCTAGTGGGAGGTCTATGCATTGTAGTCGGGGATTCGATCGCTAGAATAGTCTTGGATGTCCTGTGTGTTCTGAAAGTTTGTAATCATTCTAAGTCTCTGGCCAGAGCTGACTAAGTGATGATTAGAGAATTCGATTCTCTAAGTCATGCACGTAAAGATTACAACACTTAGAACGATCGCACCGTCATTGAACATATAAAGAGGTCTCGACGAACCAATGCCTCTAGTTCAATCGGGACATATGTATCGAAGGGACCGTACTGTACGTTAACTATATCTGAAGGTTCTTGCAGGCACTTCATTTGTATCTAGGGAATCATGACGCGTAGTTGCTAGACGCCAATCTTGATTCGTTGGGTGATTGAGGTGAAACGAGCTTCATCTTAATCGTAACTCTAAGGGACGAGTTTTGACCACAAAGGGTTGTGGGCCCACGGCTAGCTTACACCTGAACCATCGAGGGTCACACTACTCGTGCACATGAGATCTTTGAATAAACGGTCAGAGATAAAATAGTTTATCTTTGCATGATTGGAAGTCAATGTGATTGGGTCCAACATTCGTAATTTGGAATTATGAATGAGAACAAGAAAAGGAAAAGACTTGGCAAACGTATTAGTGGACTTTCTAAATCGGGAAGTTTCCAAATTTAGAAAGTGCACTGAATTAGGGTTTCCACTTTTGGAAAGTTGGAAATTGAGAGTTGGCACTCGTAATGACGAGGATATTATAATGATTCCGAAAATGTAATCGTTGCAATTTTCCGATCATTGAATTGAGAGAGACGAGCAAGTAAAAGAACTAACGAACTTAAGCTGTTGGGCCTAGTCCAACTTAAGCCCGTTAGGGTTTTATGCAAGGCACTATAAATACTTGATTTATAGGCCTTGCACAAAAACACAAGACCTAACCCTAACCCTAGCCGCTCCCCCTCTCACTCTCGGCCACTCTCCCGCGGCCACCACCGTCGCCGTCGCCGGAATCCTGCCGGAATCGGCCATCTCTTGGCCGATCACAATTGGTAGTTCTTTCCTTCTTTTTTTCTTCCGTTTTATTCTAACTACTTCGTGTCCAGTGCCACGTTTTAGTAGATCGAAGTATACGAGGTGAAATCCGAGAGGAGGAAGATCGAAGAATCGAGGAGCAGCCCTCGAGCCGACAACGCACGCGACCCCACGCGCCGCCCCGAAGACCGCGCGTGAGATACACGCGCCGCCGTGCCCGTCTCGCCGCTGCTGCTGGTGCACCGCTGCTGCCCCGGATTGTACGGATTGGTTTCCGTAGCAATCTCGACTTGCTTAGCGCTCCTACCTCACGCTTCAAGAGGTAAACACACGAATTTAATGTTCTTGATTCGTTTATGTTTAAAATATATATATTCATGTTTGCTTTCGTATGATTTTATGTGATTTGCGTGAAATCGTTTTAATCGTTGCAAGCATGTTAGTTGGTTTAAACGCGAGCATGTTAATTGATTTAAATTCAGTTAAAAAATTTAGCATGTATGTTGTTTTTAATTTCGCTGGAAGCGCAAAGGTACGCAATTAATTGATTTAATTTATCGGGCATGTGTTTATGTGCTTTAAAGTTGTTTAAATCGCATAAAATTTTTGTTTTCCGCTGCGTACACGTGTCTGATTCCCAACAGTGGTATCAGAGCTCGTTGCGCAATTAATTGCGTTCGTTTTAATATGCTATGATTTTATGCATGTTCGATTTATTAAAGTAGTGATTGTTGTATTATGTAATTAGGAGTTTTCGTAAGTTTAAAATATTTTTGAAATATTGTTTAGAATGTTTCCAGCTTTAAAATTGTTTAAAATTGGAAAATCGGATCTGAAATTAATTTTAAAACGTCGGTTTTTTTAATTGTTCGGATCGAACCGGTCGAACCGGCCGGTTCGATGGTTGTGCACGTTACAGTTGACCGAATCCAAGTGGATTCGGGTTGGCCAGACCGGTTCTCGGTCCGACTGACCCGGCCCACTGATTTGGGTCAACTGGACTGGGCAGAACCAGACCGCTTCGGTCCGAACCGGTCAGATCGGTTGGGCCGAACCGGTTCACTGAAAATAAAAAAAAATAAAAAAAAAATTTATTTCAGATTTCTAAAATTAAACATAAAAAAATTTGATTTTAATTTTCGGAAAATTATTTTCAATTAATCCCAATTAGATAATTGGATCGACAATCATCTATTTTAGTAAATAGGTGTTAGATTAATTGATTAACTTAAATTGTTAAATTGATTTCAATTATTAGAACACATATATAATATTGATTATAGTTCAACTTAATTAGTAGTACCTCAACATTATTTGAATGATTTATGCTAGTTGAGGTTCTATAATTATTTTGAAAAACCCGATAATTAATTAATGTAATTAATTATGTAGTTAGGTCGTATGTTCCTCTTAGGACAATATGCGTTTCCATATACCTTTAGAGAACATAGATGTAGGAATCACATAGACCAATCCGAACCTTCTGATGAGATAAAACTTTTAATAAAACCCCTCATTCTTAATCTAATTAAGAATCATTTCAAGCTATAAAGAAAAACCCAATCTGTTGAGTTATTTCTTTCCTTCTGCCAACGGTTGGATTATGTATAGCCCTTTATCGTAGTGCAGTAAGCCGTGTTAGCGGGGAGTGCTATGGTAGATTAAGCTGTAATTCAATTGACATAGCGATGAAGGTAGCCATAGAAAAGGGTTATGTTGGATTAACGTGGTCGGCTAGATTAACTAGGGACTACATTAGTTTGGCATAATCAAGTTCTATGAGCATCTTTGATTAATAGGTTAGACTTGACACACGACGATTTTGATATTCGCGAGATTAACTTAGGTCATTATCAAGTGTGAGGAAAATTAATTTAGGGTCATATTGTGGATATGATTGAATTTGGATCTACCTTTGGGCAAATATAATCGGGCTAGATTAACTACGGGTTATATTTGTCTATTGGACCTAAAGCCCATTAAGAAAAATCAGTTTTCTCGTTTGTCTACTAGAGGGAAGTGGAACTCGATAAAATTAGTGGGAGAACAATTAAATAACATAAGTCCAAACATTTAATTGTAACAATCATTTAACGCGAATCTCTAATAATCCTTTTCTCTATACCTCTCAGATAATCATGTCTAAGAATCCCATAATGTCAATCCTCGACAATAAACTCAATGGCCCTAATTACCTAGATTGGTTGCATAGTCTTAAGCTTGTGCTAACCGTTGAGGGGCGTCTCTATGTTTTGAACGAGAGACTTCCCGCCACTATACCTGCCACAGCGACTGATGCTAAAAAGGAAACTTATGAGGCATGGAAGAAAGATGATACACATGCTAGGTGCTATATGATAGCCGCCATGGAGCCCGCGCTTGCGAGGAAATATGAGTCTCACATGCATGCTTTCGATATAAAGGCTCATCTCGATAGCATGTATAGTGAGAATATTAGGGCATCGAGGTACGCTGCTACAAAGGAGTTGATCATGGCGAGACTGCGCGAAGGGACTTCGGTCCACGAGCACTGTCTCAAAATGATCACTCTCCTTGAAAAGCTAGTGAATCTCGATGTCACCCTCCCGGCCGAGCTCTCGTTGGATTTGATCCTGTTGTCTCTTCCTAGTTCCTATGAATCGTTCATAGTGAACTTCAACATGAACAAACTAGATCCTCCCTTGGATGAGTTAATGAACATGTTGGTCAGCTTCGAGTCCACCATTAAGAAGGAGAAGTATGTTCTCATTGCTGCTACTTCTGGAAAGAAGAGTTCTTCCCAAAAGAAGAGAAAGGAAAGAGTTCCCTTCCCAAACAACAAGTTCGAAGTGGGTGAAGGTAGTGGGGGCCCCAAGGCAAAGGTTGGCAAACAAGTTGATGATGCTTGCCATCACTGTGGAAAGAAAGGACATTGGCGCCGCAACTGCAAGGCTTACCTAAAGCAGAAAAGTTCTGAAAAGGGTACGTATTTCATTGACGTAAATTTGTCTGTCAACTCTTCTTCTTGGGTATTGGATACGGGCTGTGGCTCACATTTGTGCAATGATTTGCAGGTAATGACAAGAAGTCGAAAGCTTAGAGCGGGTGAGACCTACCTAAGGATGGGGAATGGAGCAAGAGTTGTTGCTGAAGCCATTGGCACAATTTACTTAAATGTTTTGGATTCTAGTTTTCCTATTGTTTTGAACGATTGTTTATTTGTTCCGTCCCTCATTAGAAACCTTATTTCTATTCCTGTATTAGATATTGAAGGTTTTACTTTTGTTTTTGGAAATTCGATTTGCATTATACAAAAGAATGAGAATTTGATTTGCAAAGGACGACTATTAAACAACTTGTATGAACTAAATCCAAATGAAATACCTATTAATGTTATATCAGCCAAACGTAAGGAGATAGATCAAAACCCCGCACAACTTTGGCACGCTAGATTAGGTCATGTCTCTTTAAGAAGGATGAACGATTTTGTTAGTGAAGGATTGTTCTCTTTGGAGGACGTGAAATCACTACAAATTTGTGAATCTTGCCTTAAAGGGAAAATGACCAAGTCACCCTACAAAGAAAGAATGGAACGAGCCGAGAGTCTTTTGGATTTGATCCATACAGACGTATGTGGTCCACTAAGTGTTAGTGCGAATGGTGGATACAACTACTTCGCTACCTTTACCGACGATTATTCTAGGTATGGGTATGTGTACTTGATGAAGTACAAGTCTGAAACATTTGAAAGGTTCAAAGATTTTAGACACGAAGTAGAGAAGCAACTCGGACGAAGTATTAAGAAGCTGCGATCCGATCGTGGTGGAGAGTACTTGAGCATCGAGTTCATTGACTATCTAAAAGAGAATGGGATACAATCCCAATGGACTCCACCGGGAACTCCTGAACTTAATGGAGTCTCCGAACGTCGGAATCGAACTTTATTGGATATGGTTCGATCAATGATGGGGTTCACGAACTTACCGGCATACTTGTGGGGTCATGCACTTCGTACTGCCGCGTATTTGCTGAATAGAGTTAACACCAAAGCAATTAAATCCACACCTTATGAACTTTGGCATTCCCGGAAACCCAACTACAAACATATTAGGATATGGGGTTGTCCCGCTTATGTGAAGCGATTAGTGGGAGATAAGTTGGATAGTAAATCCGACTTGTGCTATTTTGTGGGGTATCCCGAAGACTCAATGGGATACGAGTTCTATTATGTCAAGGAAGCAAAGACGTTTGTTTCGAGAAATGCCACCTTTTTGGAAAGGGAGTTTCTATCCGATAGAAAGGGCAGCATGATAGAACTTAAAGTAGTTCAAGAATCACAAAGTGAAGTTCAAACGCAAGAACAAGCAATCGAACCAATACAACAATCCACTAATATACCTCCTGAACCTACGGTACGTAGATCCGAAAGAGTTCGGAAAATGCCGGATAGGTTATTCCTCCTCGAGAATGATGAAGATCATGTTGATCTTGGACAAGATCCAAGAACATACAATGAGGCCGTATCGGATACGGACATGGGACATTGGCTAACTGCCATGAAATCCGAGATGGACTACATGTACTCCAACAAGGTATGGACCTTGGTGGATCCACCCAAAGGAATTGTTCCTATAGGCTGCAAGTGGATCTATAAGAAGAAAATTGGAGTGGATGGAAAGGTATCGACCTATAAAGCTAGATTGGTAGCGAAAGGATACACTCAAAGACAAGGTGTTGACATTGAGGAAACCTTTTCGCCAGTCGCGATGCTGAAGTCCATTAGGATTTTGCTGGCCATAGCTGCGTGGTACGACTACGAGATATGGCAAATGGATGTGAAGACCGCCTTCCTTAATGGAGATATTGAGGAAGAAATTTACATGGCGCAGCCGGAAGGCTTCATATCTTCTGGAAGTGAGCAAAAGGTTTGCAAGCTCCAGCGATCCATTTATGGATTGAAACAAGCATCCCGTAGTTGGAACATTAGGTTCGACTCAACTATCAAAGAGTATGATTTTGAGAAGAATCCGGAGGAACCTTGTGTATACAAGAAGGTTAGTGGGAGGGCAGTGATATTTAGTGCTTTACGTTGATGACATTCTACTCATTGGGAATGACGTAGGAATGTTGCAACAAACAAAAGCATGGTTGTCCACACGTTTCTCAATGAAGGATTTGGGAGAAGCATCTTACGTATTGGGAATACGAATCTATAGAGATAGAGCAAGAAAGATGCTTGGCTTATCCCAAAGCCTGTACATAGACACCGTTATGAAACGGTTTAGCATGGAAGAATCCAAGAAAGGATTCTTGCCGATGTCCCATGGGGTTCGTCTCTCGAAATCTATGTGTCCGCAAACACCTAGTGAAATCGAGGAGATGAAAAGGACGCCTTATGCTTCTGCCATAGGAAGCATTATGTATGGCATGCTATGTACGAGACCCGATATTGCGTATGCTGTGAGTGTCACAAGCAGATATCAGTCTAACCCCGGCCCGGCTCACTGGAAAGCCGTGAAAGATAGCCTCAAGTACTTGCGAAGGACTAAGGATATATTTTTGGTCTATGGGGGTGCCGAGTTGAAATAAAAGGGCTTTACCGACTCTAGTTTTCAATCGGATGTGGACGACTCAAAGTCGAACTCTGGATTTATATTCACGCTTAATGGTGGTGCCGTGTGTTGGAAGAGTTCATAGCAAAGCACGACGGCTGATTCCACTACCGAAGCGGAATACATTGCAGCGTCCGAAGCGGAATACATTGCAGCGTCCGAAGCTGCAAAAGAAGGGACTTGGATAAGGAAGTTCATCCAAGAGTTGGGTGTCATTCCTAATGCTAGTGATCCAGTACCGTTGTACTGTGATAACACCGGAGCCGTGGCGCAAGCTAAGGAGCCGCGAACTCATCAGAAGTCGAAGCATATTCTGAGGAAGTATCACGTGATCCGAGAGATCATTGATAGAGGTGAAGTTAAGGTAGAACGAGTCACCTCGGAAGAGAACGTTGCAGACCCCTTCACGAAGCCTTTACCGAGATCGGTCCACGAGAAACATCGAGAGTCGATGGGAATGCGATTCATGGGTAGTTGGCTTTAGGTCAAGTGGGAGATTGTTAGAGTAGGTGACCAACAAGCCAACATGTGGCTTGGTCTTACGTATTTATTATTGTAATAAACAAACCTTTATTCGTATTAATGATAAAACAACTTGGCATTCTATATCTTTGTCCCTTTGTCAAAAGCATAGATATAGTCCTTACAGTTATTACAAGTACGAGTAAATGATCGTTAGGATCGTGAGATATTTACTTTAGTATTATAACTGTTAAACATGTTCCTAGTCGAAGGGTTACGCCACTAATGAGGATATCGGCCTTTCCCATTAAGAGACTAGCACTTAGTGTATGTGTACTGCATCTCATCAGTAAACGGTATTGTGATATCGGCATGCATAAGTGGGTGCTCGTAAGTTGACGAGTTCACTGAACTCCCTCACCCTAGAAATCTCTAAGTGGTTCCCAATAATCGAGTAGAGATATCTATGGTATAGTTGTACACCATTAGTCCTTATGACCTAGACATCACCGTGACTTCACTAGAGGACCAGCTGTATCGTGACATGTCCCTGAGTTCCACCGAGGACCATCCCAAGGGCCAGTGTTCGTGCAGTCCGAAATCTAGTGGGAGGTCTATGCATTGTAGTCGGGGATTCGATCGCTAGAATAGTCTTGGATGTCCTGTGTGTTCTGAAAGTTTGTAATCATTCTAAGTCTCTGGCCAGAGCTGACTAAGTGATGATTAGAGAATTTGATTCTCTAAGTCATGCACGTAAAGATTACAACACTTAGAACGATCGCACCGTCATTGAACATATAAAGAGGTCTCGACGAACCAATGCCTCTAGTTCAATCGGGACATATGTATCGAAGGGACCGTACTGTACGTTAACTATATCTGAAGGTTCTTGCAGGCACTTCATTTGTATCTAGGGAATCATGACGCGTAGTTGCTAGACGCCAATCTTGATTCGTTGGGTGATTGAGGTGAAACGAGCTTCATCTTAATCGTAACTCTAAGCGACGAGTTTTGACCACAAAGGGTTGTGGGCCCACGGCTAGCTTACACCTGAACCATCGAGGGTCACACTGCTCGTGCACATGAGATCTTTGAATAAATGGTCAGAGATAAAATAGTTTATCTTTGCATGATTGGAAGTCAATGTGATTGGGTCCAACATTCGTAATTTGGAATTATGAATGAGAACAAGAAAAGGAAAAGAATTGGCAAACGTATTAGTGGACTTTCTAAATCGGGAAGTTTCCAAATTTAGAAAGTGCACTGAATTAGGGTTTCCACTTTTGGAAAGTTGGAAATTGAGAGTTGGCACTCGTAATGACGAGGATATTATAATGATTCCGAAAATGTAATCGTTGCAATTTTCCGATCATTGAATTGAGAGAGACGAGCAAGTAAAAGAACTAACGAACTTAAGCTGTTGGGCCCGGTCCAACTTAAGCCCGTTAGGGTTTTATGCAAGGCACTATAAATACTTGATTTATAGGCCTTGCACAAAAACACAAGACCTAACCCTAACCCTAGCCGCTCCCCCTCTCACTCTCGGCCACTCTCCCGCGGCCACCACCGTCGCCGTCGCCGGAATCCTGCCGGAATCGGCCATCTCTTGGCCGATCACAATTGGTAGTTCTTTCCTTCTCTTTTTCTTCCGTTTTATTCTAACTACTTCGTGTCTAGTGCCACGTTTTAGTAGATCGAAGTTTACGAGGTGAAATCCAAGAGGAGGAAGATCGAATAATCGAGGAGCAGCCCTCGAGCCGACGACGCACGCGACCCCACGCGCCGCCCCAAAGACCGCGCGTGAGATACACGCGCCGCCGTGCCCGTCTCGCCGCTGCTGCCCTGGATTGTACGGATTGGTTTCCGTAGCAATCTCGACTTGCTTAGCGCTCCTACCTCACGCTTCAAGAGGTAAACACACGAATTTAATGTTCTTGATTCGTTTATGTTTAAACTATATTTATTCATGTTTGCTTTCGTATGATTTTATGTGATTACGTGAAATCGTTTTAATCGTTGCAAGCATGTAAGTTGGTTTAAACGCGAGCATGTTAATTGATTTAAATTCAGTTAAAAAATTTAGCATGTATGTTGTTTTTAATTTCGCTGGAAGCGCAAAGGTACGCAATTAAATGATTTAATTTATCGGGCATGTGTTTATGTGCTTTAAAGTTGTTTAAATCGCATAAAATTTTTGTTTTCCGCTGCGTACACGTGTCCGATTCCCAACATTAAGATGTTTGCCTATTCTTTTCCTTTTTTTATTCTCATTCATAATTCCAAGGGTTAAATACAAAAACACCCCTGTACTATGGCTCTTGTATCATTTACCCCCCTATACTACACATAAATACAAAAACCCCCCTCACATTGGATTTTTTCAAAATATGACGAAAATACCCCTACTCATATATATATATATATATATATATATATATATATATATATATATATATATATATATATATATATATATATATATATATATATATATATATAGTTTGAGCCATTTTCCACTATATATTTTACCATTTTCAGTCAATTTAACGTTGAACATTTTAGTATTTATACTTTCTTCTCCAAAACATCTAATTGCTTACATTTTTTTATTTTCTAAATAAAACCTTTTATTTTTGTCATTTTGAGTTTCTTGATTTTTTTTTTCTTAAATGTCTTCTGGTAGTTCAAACATCCTAAGATTACAAACATCTTTACAATCCTATTATTGTTGAGAATTTGAACAATAGAAGACATTTAAGAAAAAAATGAAAAAATTCAAAATGACAAAAATAAAAGGTTTTTATTCAGAAAATTAAAAAAAAAAAAACGAAGTAATTAAATGTTTTGAAGGAAAAAATAAAAAAAATAAAAATTTCCCAAGTAAAATTGACCAAAATGTTAAAAAATATAGTGGAAAATGGCTCAAACAAACCCTTATATTTATAGGTTTAGCATGGGTATTTTCGTCAGATTTTGGAAAAAATATAATAGCAGGGGGGTTTTTGTATTTATGTGTAGTACAGGGGGGTAAATGATACAAAGTCCATAGTACAGGGGTGTTTTTGTATTTAACCCTAATTCCAAATTACGAATGTTGGACTCAATCATATTGACTTCCAATCATGCAAAGATAAAACATTTTTATCTCTGACCATTTATTCAAAGATCTCATGTGCACGAGCAGTCTGACCCTCGATGGTTCAGGTGTAAGCTAGCCGTGGGCCCACAACCCTTTGTGGTCAAAAATCATCCCTTAGAGTTACGACTAAGATGAAGCTCATTTCACCTTAATCACCCAACGAATCAAGATTGACATCTAGCAACTATGCGTCATGATTCCCTAGATACAAATGAAGTGCCTGCAAGAACCTTTTGATATAGTTAACGTACAGTACAATCCCTTCGATTAATATGTCCCGATTGAACTAGAGGCATTGGTTCATCGAGACCTCCTTAGTAGTTCAATGACTGTGCGATCGTTCTAAGTGTTGTAACCTGTACGTGCATGACTTAGAGAATCGAATTCTCTAATCATCACTCAGTCAGCTCTGTCCAGAGACTTTAGAGATTACAAACTATGAGAACACACGGGACATCCAAGACTACTGTAGCGATCGAATCCCCGACTACAATGCACAAACCTCCCACTAGATTTCGGACTGCACGAACACTGGCCCTTGGGGTGGTCCTCGGTAGAACTCAGGGACTGGTCACGATACAGCTGTTCCACTAGTGAAGTCACGGTGATGTCTAGGTCATAAGGACTAATGGTGTACAACTACACCGTAGATATCTGTACTCGATTATTGAGAACCACTTAGAGATTTCTAGGGTGAGGGAGTTCAGTGAACTCGTCAACTTACGAGCACCCACTTATGCATGCCGATATCACAATACCTTTTACTGATGAGATGCAGTACACATACACTAAGTGCTAGTCTCTTAATGGGAAAGGTTGATATCCTCATTGGTGGCGTAACCCTTCGACTAGGAACACGTTTAACAGTTACAATACTAAAGTAAATATCTCACGATCCTAACGATCAATTACTAGTACTTGTAATAATTGTAATGACTATATCTATGCTTGTGACAAAGGAACAAGGGATAATTAGCTATACCCCCCTTATTTCAAACTTATATAGCTAGGAGTCCAATCTGTTAGATTAGTATAGCTATAGGCCCTTTGACCAAAAAAATTAATTAAATTAATTAAAATTATAAGCCTACGGACATAAATACCCTTCAATAAATTATTTAATTAAGGAAGTATTTAATTCAGTAAATTACGTTGAATAAATCCCAAATATCACGTTGTAAGATTTGGAAGGGAGTTATGAGACGTGGGTTGAAAAAACAAAATATCAGGAGTTTATCAGACGTGGTAGAATTAAATAAATCATTCGTCGTTATAAGATCTTAGAATTCTATGGGTTTAGTTTCGTGAAATCTAATGCAATTATGTATATTTTTATTTTTTTCATATTGCTATCAACATGAAGAGGAGTTACGTCAACAGGTTTGTTTTGTTACTGGGAGGGAGTTTATGAAACGTGGTTGATTCATCTTTGACAACACTCTTATTTTATTTCCCAAAATCTCTGGTTTAGATTTCGAGATTGAAATTTGAATTCAGACTTTTGATTCAATTTGGCAGGAATTAAATTAAATTTTGTGTTTTTTCAGGGTTGATGGTGCAAGATTGAAGGAGAAGATGACCATACAGAAAGTTATTGAGCCCGATTCACATTTGTTCTCTTTATTTGCACATCAGGAGAAGATTTCATTTAGTTTTTTTTTTTTCGTGCAAACCAAAACGAGTACAAAATGGCTCGCTCGTTCTCCGCCGCTAAATTCATTCCGTATTTAATCGCCAGAGCAGTTCCGTATCTAGAGGCTCAAGGACATCGACTAAATCTGATAATCTTGAGACGAAAATTGTGTTTGTTGTTTGCTATTTTTTTAACACTTTGTTGTTATATATTTAATTTTTTGTTGTTAGTATGATACTATTTGCACTTTGCTTTTAATTCTTGCAGTTTATGTATATAATGTGTTTTGGCTCGAATATATATTTTACACTTTTGCTGCTTTTATTTACTATTTTAAGTTTTTTTTTCATACGTGATTGTCACTGTTAATATCTGCTCTATAAATATCAAACTTTAAAAATCCATTCATAATTCAAACATCAAACAGCAAAACATCATGTTATAATGTCCATATCGAACAACAAACATCAAGTTTTTTTCATTTATTTATGTCGATTTGCACATTTTTAGATGTTGGTGGATTTTTGTTTTGCGTTTTGCTGTTTTTAGCAGACTATATTTTACACTATGATGTTATATATTTTTTTTGAGTTGTTGGCATGGTATTGTTTGCACTTTTGATTTTAATGTTTGCAGTTTGCATATACGATGTGTTTGTTGCTCGACTATATTTGTGCATGTTGATGTTATATATGATGTAATTTTTTGGTATAATATTATCTACACTTTTGACGCCATATATTTTTTTTTGCAGTTGGTATTGTATTATTTGAACTTTGCATTTTCTTTTTGCAGTTTGCATATAAATTACAATAGCAAAATGCAAACTATAACAGCGGAATGAAGACTAAAGCCCTGTGAGAATTTTGTTGCAGCGGTGGATAGCATAACAAAAATCGACTACAACCCTGTGACACTTTGCCTGTTTTTTTTTTTAACAATTTACTGAATTTATAAGAAATTATGAATTGGCAAGCATATATATCAGTACACAAAATACCTGCGTGAATTTGGAATATATTAGAAAATAGTTCATATCAAAATCCAACAAAAATATAATGCCACAAATAAAAATCAAAGTTCGGTTAAACATAGTAAATATCATAAAAAAATTATAATTAAACTCAACGGTATCCTCGTCGTTCAAGAACTGATAATTAAAAGTTTTTCGAGTGCGATAATCCCACTTGCTGCAGTTTTCTCACTAATGGTTGTTGCATGCACAACTGCCTTGCCATATACAAGAAAAAAATCCCACAATCAACCAAATCTGGTTTGTTGAGGCGATGTCGAAACATAATATGGCTTCGTGTTATCGTGCAAATAGATTTGGCTTGATTCATCGTTGCTTTCCTCTTTTTGAAGAGGCAAATGATTCATCTACTTTCCTCTTCCCCTTCGTCAAATCAACTGTTCAATTGAAAAAAAAATTATTGGACAACCATGTCGGTACCTATAATCCATGTACATCAATTGCATATAACAATATGTCAGGTGCATTTGGTAACATCAAATGCAAATTGTAATTTTGAAACAATAAAATGCAATTAAAAATCACAAGATGACTAAGAATATACCAAAAGTTCGAATGAAATATACAATATCAAAGATTACATCGTATATGCAAAATGCAAAATGCAAAATACAAAATAAACATCAAAGTGCAAAACGCAAAATAAATATCAAAGTGAAAATACAATACGCTAGAAACAACAAATTGCAAAAAAAAAAAAAAAAAAAACAACGAAATCGAATATATGTTGCAATCAACACCAGAAAATAACATGAACAAAAAAAAAAAAAAAAAAAGTATCACAAAACAGCAAAATGAAAACACAAAATAATGTAACACAAACCAGGAAACTCCAAACAAACAATCAACAGATTTAGGAGGAAAAAAGACAAATTTAACAAAATACTCCAAAGGGCCGAAAAGCACAAAAGACGACAAAACAAAAAATCGCAATCGAGATCTGAAAATATGTAACAAAAACGCAAAACAACCGGAAAAATATTTTAAATGAACAGTAAAACCAAACAAAAAATAATGTCAAAACAAAAAATAAAAATAAAAAGTACATGGGGTTAAAAGCTCTAATTTGCATCTTTCACTTATGTTATAAAAATAACCCATTGCATCCCGTCAATGAATCGCCATTAAAGACATTTACAAAATCACAAATCAAATTACCTGTACGTTTCGATTTTGCACTATCCTCTAGGATGTGTTTTCTTTGTTGGCGATTTGCAGAAGTTATAGAGATTCCATCGTTCTCGAGAACAACGATAGGGTTACATAGATTGCATTGAAGAAAAGGGGGCAGGGAGAAATTTTGTTTTTCGAGAGATTAACGATGGAAAAATACAATTTGGGGAGGATTTGCAATTGACGTTTTGTAGCACGATTTATGCTAAAACCGATTTTTATGGAGGATTAATAGGAATATATAAATTTAAGAATACAATTTTCCTATTTTCGCTAAAGGGCAAATCAGCCATAAAAAATTGTAGGGGGTTATAGCAATATTGGACTTATGACTTGGATTTTAACCAATATAATTTAATAATGGAGGGTCTATAGAAAATTACCCCAAGGAACAAAGATATAGAATGCCAAGGTGTTTTATCATTAATACGAAAAATGATTAATTATTACAATAATAAATGGAAAGACCACAACCACAAGTTGGCTTGTTGGTCACCTACTCTAACAATCTCCCACTTGATCTAAAACCAACTACCCATGAATCGCAATCCATCGACTCTCTATGTTTCTCGTGGACCGACCTTGGTAAAGGCTTCGTGAAGGGGTCTGCAACATTCTCTTCCGAGGTGACTCGTTCTACTTTAACTTCACCTCTATCAATGATCTCTCGTCACATGATACTTCCTCAGAATATGCTTGGACTTCTGATGAGATCTCTGCTCCTTAGCTTGCGCCACGGCTCCGGTGTTATCACATTACAACGGTACTGGATCATTAGCATTAGGAATGACACCCAACTCTTGGATGAATTTCCTTATCCAAGTCCTTTATTTTGCAGCTTCAGACACTGCAATGTATTCACCTTCGGTAGTGGAATCGGCCGTCATGCTTTGCTTGGAACTCTTCCAACACACGGCACCACCATTAAGCGTGAATATAAATCCCGAGTTCGACTTTGAGTCATCCACATCCGATTGAAAACTAGAGTCGGTAAAGCCCTCTAATTTCAACTCGGCACCCCCATAGACCAAAAATATATCCTTAGTCCTTCGTAAGTACTTGAGGATATCATCGTTGTTTTAATTTTTATCGAGTTTTAAATTTATATATGAGTTTGGTTTGATAAGCAAATGAATAGACACCGAATCAGCTTTAATCGAGCTGAGCCGGAATTGAGTTGGAAATGAAATAGTCTGTTTCTTAACATATATTACTATTACTTTTCTAATCCGGCTCGAGCTCGTCCCAATTTTCGTATATTAGTAAAAGAATATTGGGGCTATATGCCAAACACCCTTCATTGGGATTTTAATTCTTGATAAATCTTTTATTTATAAATGATATTTGAGATAAATCCAGGGCCTCAAAAACCATATATGCCCCCACAAACTATTAATTAGTATAATTATCTAATTTTAAAAAAATTACACCCTTCTCCAAAAATTATTCCCCTCATCACGCCAATTCAGTTTTTTTTCTTCCTTTTCTTCTTTATTTTGTTTAATGGTTTTCTTTATTTCGATTTAAAAGAAAATTTTATAATTATTTTATTATTTTTTTTTTTTTTTTTCGTTTTTTATTTTAAATTATTTTTTTCTTATTTATATTTTTCATGTTTTTTTTATTTTAATTTAAAATAATGGTTTTATTTTTTTTTTTTCATTTTTCATGGTTTTTCTTTTTTCTTATTTTCGATTTTTTTTTAAAATGGTTTTTTTTTCTTTCCAGCTTTTTTAAATAAAAACCACTCTATATAAACATGAAAATCACTCTGTATAAACATCTATATAAACATGAAAATAACTCTGTATAAAAACAGCTATATAAACATGAAAACCACTATGTATATACAACTATATTTGTATAAACAACTATATAAACATGAAAACCACTCTGCATAAACACAACTCTATAAACATGAAAACCACTATGTATACATAACTATATAAATATAAAAACCACTCTGTATAAACAATTATATAAACATGAAAACCACTATGTATATTTTCAAAAACAACTATGAAATTATCGAAAACCACTATGAAATTATCGTAAAATTCACTATGACATTAAAGTAATGCACATTAATATTGATGTAATCCATTACAAACTTATCGAAATCTACGTAATTTACAACGAATTAATGTAATCGACTAAAAACACAACAAACAGTTAACAGAAAAAAAAAACGAAATCCACTATTCCCGAACCCTAAATCGTCATCCATCTCCCATGGCCACCGACACCTCTCCAAAATTCCAGAAAACAAAAGCTCATCCCATCTCCCATGGCCACCGACACCTCCCCAAAATTCCAGAAAACAAAAGCTCATTCGAGCTCCCATGGCCACCGACACCTCCACAAAATTCCAGAAAACAAAAGCTCATACATATAATAATAAGAAAAAATATTTGGTTTGACCTTATCTCCAATGATTGCGATGTTTTTCTCCAAAGATCCAATCAAAATTCGTACGAACTTTCAACCACTCATGAAGGTAAAGCCTCTTCTGCCCCTTTTTCATCTGTTTTAGTTAAAGTTTAAAGATTAAAGCTTTTTATGATGTTTTTTGTTGTTCATCATGCGGCAAAAGATCCTTTTGTTTTTGTATGTAAACTAATTCCTTAATTTAATTAATTTGCTGGTATGGTTATTCATTATTACCTGTTCTTCTTCGATTTGGGATGTGTTGTTACGATATAATAGGAAAAGATATTTCCAATTTTTTTAATTCCTTTTTATTTCCAATCATAAAACATACGTTACTTTTAAGTTAGGGGTATAATAGTGATAATTTATTATTTTTTATTATTTAATGCTGAAATGGATTTATCTCAAAAAATCTAAAAAAATTGGACCTATTGTAATTAAACTTGTGTAATGGGGGGCTTTTGACAAATAATCCCAAGAAAATTTGTGTTCAAGCTTGGTTCATTATTTTAGAATTGAGCTTAATTAGTTTAATCATTAGGGGCAATTTGCTATAGGTCCTCCTCTAAGATATTATATGTGTTAAAATCCATCTAATAAACTCTAATTTCCAGCAGATTTTATTATTTGTAATTTGTCAAAAATACCCCTATCAATATATGGTAAAATAAATCCTCAAAATCAAATCCCCTATTTTTCTCCCTATATTATACAGCAAATCCGAAAATTAGGACTGCAAATCTCTTGATATCGATTCTTCCCTGTTTTTTCAAAACCAAAATCTCCACAAATTTTGAAGCCTTCCATAGGTTTGGGTGTCTGAGCGTTTGCAATTTACTAGGTCGTTTGCAGTTTGCCTTCATTCCCTTTTCCTTCGTTCGATTTGTTGTTTCCCAATTTGCATTCGTGTCGTTTGCTGTTTAGAAATTGTTTGTTGTTCGGTAACTACTCAGGTTGTAAAAAACGCACCACCGCTACGAACGCCGCGCCACTGCCGCAACCGCCCGCTTTTGTCTCTGTAAAATGCAAATAGCAAACTAATAATTAAAACTTGCATTATTGAATTTAAAACAACAAACTACCTATGAATTCACCAAATACAAACAATAAATCGAACAAGTAAAAAAATCAGCATCATCTAATTACAAACAATAAAATGAAAATATGATATGCAATATCTAAATGCAAATAATAATAAAAAAAAAAATACAGAACAAAAATATCATACATATCATAAAAATGCAAAAAATAACAATAAAATTATAAAAAATATTCTATCAATGCAAAAATTGCAATTTGCAGTTTGCAACAAAATCTACTATTATCGATTGCAATTTGCAGTTTGCAAAAACAATTTGATTTTGCTGTTTCATTATTTTGTTGTTTGCTATTTATTGAACCAAAATCAATTAGAAATACAAACAAACATTATAAACTCACTACAGATAAATACAAAACGAGAAAAAAAAAAACTCACCTTGTGCAAGCAATGAGCGATTTATGTTTGTTGTCCGCTTTTAACTCTTTCACCAAAAAATCATCTAATAATGCAAAGCTTCAATTTTTTTTTCCTTCCCTACAACATAATCCAAAAGAATTCGAATTCCAAAGGAAAAAAAAAATTGAACAGATGTAATCGAGAAAGGGTATAGAGAAAGAAAGAAGTTGATCGGAAAAAAAAATCGAAAAGTGTTGATCGAAAAGAAAAAAAAATCAGAAGAAAAAAGCCAGAGACACGAGATGGAGAGGAAGAGAAATATGAGAGATTATATAGGAAGAAAAATACGTAAGATTGAAGAGAGGGAGAGTGTATGAGATTTGTTTTCTTATTAATTGAGGGTGTTTATGTCCATATACTAATTGTTTTATTTTATTTATATTATTTTTATGTGATAAAGGACCTATGCCTATATTCATCTAGCAACTAGGATCTCTACCTATATAAGTCCAGAATAAGGGGTGTCTAGCCAATTTCCCCTAATCATTAATGTCGATTTTAAATCAAAGAGTGAGTATTTTAGTTTGATTTTCAATCCTATTTACAATACATGGAAATTTGAATCATTAACCTCTTACCAGAATTAAAAAGACCCTTTACGTTGTATTTATTTTGGGTAAATTACAACCACCCCTAAGGTATGGTCAATTTACGAAAAAACCCATCTTATTTGGATAATTACGTCTATCCCCCTAGCTATGATTTTTCTAACATCTCCACCCTTATGGTGTCAAATTCAACATAATCATCTAGATTTCATGAAATGTGCTCTAGTTTGTACTCGTTTTGTGTAAAAATACAGTTTCTGATGCACCACAATTTGATATATACAAGCTTAAAAACACATATTATGATCATCTTGCTTTAAAATGTGGAGTTCGAATATGATAAATCGGGTACAAAAGTGATAATAATCCATATAATCTCG